>NW_021604569.1:201156-271249 GCF_004785775.1 Grammomys surdaster | reverse complement strand
AGGGGGGGAGAACTTGAATATCCATTCTTTGTCAGCTATGTATTCCAGGTATTAAGTTTGACTTTTAATTTTTAATGATACTATAATATTAATGATATGATTTCTCAAGCACCATGTACTTTTTTGTTTGCTTCCTTTAGATAAGGTCTTTTACTGACCTGGAACAGAGGCCCAGGCTGACTGCCAGCAAACCCTAGAAATCTGCCTGTCTCTGTCTCTTCAGTGCTGATATTACAGGATCATTATTATACCTATTTTAAACAAACTTGGATTCTGGGATTGAACTCTTTCCTTCTCCTAAACAAGCAGTTTACTAACTTAGATTTACCTTATCTAAAAACCAATTAAGTTTTTTTTTTCTTTTTATGGTTAGTACTTTTTGTATTGTTTAGTGTTTCCACTCTAGTTGATGGCATGACCCTGGCAGAGTGGAGCCTGAAAATGAGGCCCACTACAGTCTCATGCAATGGTCAGCTTCATTCAGAGCATCAGACAGTTTATGTTCTGAGACTATTTTGAAGGTTGAACAAGGTCATATGAGCAAAGGTCGAATGTTTACGCTACCTACAGTCTGGACAACTTGTGCTTAGAAACATGTCAGTAATAATGATGAAGTAAATCCACTCCTATTTACTCTACTTGGGAGGGGCTTCGGAGCTCATCCCAAGGACAGTTTATGTTATGGAGGAGTGGGAGTTACCACAAGTCTCTCATTGTGTTTTCTTGGAGTTTTCTGACAAGTTCTCAGAATTCAGAAAAAAAAATTTTTGTGATGTATGTTCCAACACTTTGGAAAGATTTCTTGCATAAAATTTTGAGAAAGGCTGAGAAAGAACTGCTTGTGGATTGTGAGATAAAGGAAATAGATTTCTGAGGCATTCTCTTAAAATCTTTAGCTTTTCACCAACTCTAGTCCTTTGAGGAAGCCTTCTCATTGGTTTCTTCATGTATTAAAACTTGAATTTCGTGTCTTTATTGTGTGCTGCTGTAAATGCAGTGGGCTGCAGAGCAGGTTTTTGTCTATTGGAGCAGTGTTCTTTCAGTTCTTATATGGAAGCATTCTAACTACAGGGAACACAGGTATGGGGGGCCATGGGCATTCAAGTCCTGGCAGGGTCTAAAGCTGTCACCAGAAGTGGAGAATATTTTGAACTCCTCTTTTATCTTTTGTATACATAAGTGATGATTTATTCTTTTGTTTTTTTCAGGATAGAGTTTCTCCACGTAGTCCTGGCTGTCCAGGACTCACTTTGTGGACCAGGCGGGCCTTGAGCTCATAGAGATCTGCTTGCCTCTGCCTGCTGGAATCAAAGCTGTGTGCCACCAGACCTGGTACTGCTATTTTTTTTTTTTTAAGGATAGTATGCTTTCATTTTTAGTAGTGTGCAGATGACTGTAGGTTTCATTCGTCTGAGTTTATAGTTAGAGGCTTCAGGAAGCTGGAAACTTGTTTAGTGCATTGTTGGCTTTTCTCATCTTTCACTTTGAAACGAACTCCAGCAAACCTAGAACTTGGGCTTCTTATGTGTGTCACCATGCCTGATTTTAGAATCTATATACATTATTGTCATGTATCCACTTGCTCGACCAGACTGTATGATTAAGAAACATTTACAGTAATTATAGGCAGAGTCAAAAAAAGAAACCTCAGGCCCCATTCCTCTTTCTCCTCTACCATACATTCTGACTGAACAGAGGTGGGGGAAGCAATGACGTTGTACCTGGAAATGACAAAGAAGAGCTGAATACATTTAAGATAGCTTAAGAAAATAAAAGGGATAGGTCTCATTTTCTTTTTCTCTTTTGAGACAGGATCTCACTATATATGTTTTCTTGGCTGTTCTGTAACTCACTATGTAAACCATCTTGGCCAAAAGGAAATGTTCTGAATAGATTAAGAATTTTATGTTTTTTCTGGAAGTTATAAAATTTGAAGCCAGGCAGTGGTAGCACACACCTTTAATCCCAGCACTTGGGAGGCAGAGGCAGGTGGATTTCTGAGTTCAGGCCAGCCTGGTCTACAGAGTGAGTTCCAGGACAGCCAGGGGTATACAGAGAAACCCTGTCTCAAAAGTTAAAAAAAAAGAAAAGAAAATTTGATAATTAGGCATAAGTTTAATTTATTTTAGACAATGGGAGTAGTAATTTTTTCTCCCTCCCTCCTTCCCTCTATCCCCCTCCCCTCTTCCAAGACAAGGACTTCTCAGTGCCTCCTTGGCTGTCCTGAAACTTATTCTGTAGACCAGGCTGGCCTTGAACTTGGAGATCTGCCTGCCTCTGCCTCCCAAGTGTGGATATTAAAGGTGTGCCTTGCCCTCTCGCTTTTTGTAATATAAGTATTTTAAGTTTACCAATGATCCTCACCGTGGCTTAGGAGTTTACATATCTAGTGGGTTGTTGTAAATAAATTTTGAATTAGTTGCTTGTCATTCCTTAAATATACCAAAGAAGGAACACCTTGGCTGGATATGGTGTTCCATACCTTTAATCCTGTCACTGGGTCAGAGGTAGGTTGTGTTAATCTTACCAGGTGACAATCAGACCACTACCCCAAGTTTAATCTAAATTTGAAGCAAGTTTTAATTAAATACTAGCCTGGATGGTGAACTCTGGCCAGGTCTATTCTGGGGTTCTTAGAAAATGGCCATGAGCTGTCCAGGGCAAGAAGAAAGAGGTCACTCGCCTGCACAGTTCTGACTCTAGAGTTGGATTATGGTTCTCCCTTCTCTAGACCCAAATATATTTTATTAAAATTTTCTCTATCTCCTGTGTCAGTCAAGCTACCTGATTCTGAAACAGGGAAAAGGAAGCAAAGCAGAACAGCTTTTCAAAAAAAAAAAAAAAAAAACTGAAAAAAGGTTAATTTATAAATCACAACATTGGATAACATGGGATTGATATGCATATCTATGCATAGGTAATTTTAAAGGAATCATGTGCGGTGACTCCATCTTTTGAGATAAGCAACCTGTGATTTGTTGCCATCTTAGTGCCTCCCCCATCAGGATGGAGGCAGCCATCTTTACTAGGGTTGGAGAGGATAAATGTCATGTGACTTCACCACTAGCTTGGTTAAAGGTGACCACATGTTATAGCCTGATTAAACTATTTTGTGGGTTCTTCTTTTTTCTCATCCTTTATCTTCCTAGTTTTATACCTATCACTAGATAGGAAAGAAAGGATAGAAGGCAGAAAGAGAGAAAGAAAGAGGTCCTTGAATCTAGTTTTCTTCTTGTTTTTTCTTTGAGTCTGACTGTTAACAAATGACAGTCACCACCCAACCCTGCCTCTCTGGGCCCTAGCCTCTGAAAATTTCCCAGAATTCTTCTTTTTTGGTTTTTCGAGACAGGGTTTCTCTGTGGAGCCCTGGCTGTCCTGGAACTCACTCTGTAGACCAGGCTGGCCTCGAACTCAGAAATCTACCTGCCTCTGCCTCCCAAGTGCTGGGATTAAAGGGGTGCGCCACCACCGCCCAGCCCAGAATTCTAAATGTCACATAATCCCGGAGACTATCTTCAGCTGGCAAAACCATGTCTTCTAGTGCATGAGACATGGTCAGCTGCTATGTCAGTCTATAGCAGCCCCCAAATGAAAACATATCCTTATAATACTGTTGTGTTTTTAAAGAAACCAAAATTCCAAATTTTTCACTACAACCTGGTATAAAACAATGAAGGAGGCAACAACACGTCTCCAGGATATTTTGGACAAGGATGGATTTTTATATGATAATTCCTATCCTGAAAAGAAGATTTATGAAAGAGGATTTAAAAGCAATGCTTGCTTAATAATGTATTAAAATTGCACCTTCATGTGTATATAAGAATATACCTTGTGCTGGCAACCAAAGTTTATAATATAAGAGTCACCCAGGTGATACTGTTTTAGAAATATGAAGAAAGAAGTCATGGAGAACAACTGAGGCATGCCATAGTGTGGCAGGGCTGGAGTTCCTAAAGAGTCCACTTCTAATGGCCACAAGCCATGTTGGCCAGGTGCTTATAAAGCTTTGTATCTTCTGCCTTCATCCAGTTGGGACAAGCACATATCCTGATGTATTTCCTGCTTGTCTACGTGTATATTTGGGTCAACCAAACTTGTTTAGGGAAATGGAAATGTGGTTTGTTATATTAATCCCAAAGCTTGGAGAAAGACCACCAACCCAAATCATTACAGCCAAATTAATTAAAACAATCAATTAATTTAGAACAAGGTTTTTTTTCATTTGTGTACATGGGCTCCAACCCCAGGGTGCGGTTTGATTGGATGTGAGTGGGTTTCCAAATGGGGGAATTGGTGGGTGGGGTACGGAGGGATAGGTAGGATCACAGGATTAAGCATAACAAGCACTTGAAACAAAGACATAGCTGCAAGGTGGTGATAATAAGGTGGCCATAGCAACCCCTTAGAAACAAGGCTACGGTTGCAAGATGGTTATAAACAATCCTGTGAAACAATAACATGATGACCGTTACTGGAATAAGCAATACCAGAATCATTTGTAGTTAAGTTGCAAGTGGGGCATAGCCCAATCCTTGAGAAACAGAGGCTTAATCAGAAATAGGAGTGAAGCTCAATTGTCTTTGCTATAAGATGGCTTTGAAGCCTGAGATGGAGGCAGTCTGGTTCCGCAGTTGTCTTACATGAACAGCAGCTACCAGCATCTCAGGGAGTATCTGTTCTTGATCAACGGACTTCTAGGGGAGACATTTTTGTTTTGTGGATCTCATGCACAGTTATTAAAACTTAGAACATAACTTTGGCTCTTTAGAACATAACAAGTGAAGCTCTGGTGAGTTTGAGGCCAGCCTGATCTACATAGTGAGACCTTGCCTAAAAGAGAGAGCAAGAGACATGAACACTCTCTATTAGTCTTAAATTTGCTTATTGCCAAAGCTTTTTCTAAGTTAAAAATTGAATATGCATACTTTTGAGATAGACTGTCAGTTTATTTTTATTTAGTTTTTTGGAGAGTGGGTATCACTGTGCAGCCTTGGCTGGTCTGGAACTCACTGTGTAAATCAGACTGGCTGTGAACTTTTGATATTACCTGTCCTTTTACTGCTAGGATTATGGGGGTACCACAAATGGTAGGGTTATTGAAGGTACAGCTTAGTGGTAGAATGTGTCAGGCCTTAAATTTACTTCCAATGCTGGGGATGTGATCTGACAAGACAACAGTGTTCTAATTTGGCATTATTATTAAATGCTTGATAATATGTTGATTAAAGTACAGAATAATCATTTTGTATAAATGTAAAATATTTAGTAGTATTTAAAATTAAGGTCCATTACATTCATGATTGGCCTTTCTTTTCTTTTCTTCTTTTAAAGCCATGCATTATAAATTTACTTTCTTGACATTCACAGGCAGTTCTTTTTTGAAGAGTCTCATGTAATCCAAACTGGCCTTGAATTCCTAATCCTCCTTCATCACTTCCTGAGTGTTGGTATTGTAGAGATGCTCCACCATGCCTGGCACTTTGTCCATGGCATAGCACTTTACAGGGTTTCCTTTATAAAGTTTTACTCTTACTTATTTGATTTCCTTTTTTCAATAGGCTGAGCAATGGCTTTATCGTATATATATATATGGAGAGAGAGACCTTTTCCATTTATTATACCATGGATTATACAATGTAGTAAGGAACATGAGTGGCTAGATTAATTTTTAACAGCTTTGTTTTCCTTTTGCAGTTATATCCGACTTTATGGGAGAAAATTTAGCAAAGAAGATCATGTTCTTTTTATTAAGTTATTGTATGAGCTGGTATCAATTCCAAAGCTAGAAATCAGCATGATGCAGGGATTTGCCCGTCTCTTGATCAACTTATTAAAGTAAGTCTTTTTTCTGTTATTCCTGGAGAGATTTTGTTTTTTAAGCTTTAATGAATGAGAGTCAGTTTTGAGAAAAGAGAACAGTTTCCCGAAGGTTAATTGTATGTTTTGATTTAAAAATTTATTTTCTCTGTGCCGCTTTTAGTTGTACATGCTCAACTATAGGTGGTTAGGTATTTATATATACTAATTGTTTGCTCCATGGGTTATAAACTGTTCTTGTACCTAGCGAGGGGTAGAAACTGCACGTGTGGTGTACCAAAACAGGAAACTTCAGAGCCGGAGAGAGAAGAGCATTCACTGCTCTAGCAAAAGACCCAGAATCCACATGCCAGCTCACAATTATCTGTAATTCTATTTCTAGACTATCCCTCACCTTCGTCTATCTTTGAGTGTACTAGGTGTGCATATTGTGCACACACACACACAAAACACTCACACACTGAAAATAAATCTTCAAAAACAAATGTGAAAGTATGAAATTCCTATACCAGTAATGGTGGCACAAGTTTAAACACTCTCTTTAATAGGCAGTGCTTGGTGTTGAGGGGCACCAAGTTCTTCCTAGTGCTCATTCCACCAGTTAGTGGCTGTGGGTAGAGACAGGCAGAACAAAGACATTGTGATTACCTGTCCTCTTTGTGTAGTGTACCTGATAATCATGCACCTGTATACATGATTGCATATATTTCCTTTCTTTTTTTTAATTAGAAAAAAGGAACTTCTTTCAAGAGATGATTTAGAGTTACCTTGGAGACCACTTTATGACATGGTAGAAAGAATATTATATTCCAAGACAGAGCACCTGAGATTAAATTCATTTCCTAAGTAAGTATTAAAGTATTTCTTTGAGTCCTGGCCACCTGTGCTTTTAGGGGATCGAATCCAATGAGAAAAAATGGGTTAAAATAAGCAAATGCTTTTGCCTTGGGTTTTTCTGTTTTGTTTTTTATTTTTCCTGAGACAAGCTCTCTTTGCATACCCTGACTGTTCTGGAACCCACTATGTATGTAGACCAGGTTGTCCTTAAACTCACCAAGATTCACCTACCTTTTCCTCCCTAGTGATACCATTAAAGGTATACACTACTGTGCCCAGTGCAAATTCATATTTTAATGTACTTATTTCTATGCAACTTGACTTTGCCCTTTTGAAGCTCTTTGAATCTGTATTTTTTTCACAAAGCTTTTTCACTGAGGCATCTCTGACAGTCACTCTCACCATATTCCGATCATTCTTTTGTTATTAGATGCAGTGGTTATCTACCATTAGATCATTCTTTTGTTATTAGATGCAATGATTATATGCCATTCTTTTTTTTTTCTTCTTAAAAAGTTACTTATTTTCATGTGTGCATGTTTGTGTGATTGTGTGGGTTCATGTGCACTACATGTGTTTAGCAGACTTTGGTGGCTAGAAAAGAACATTGAGTCTTGGAGTTGGAGCTGTAGGTGGTTGTAAGCCACCTGTGGGCTCTAGGAATTGAACCTGGGTCATCTGTAAGAGCTGCAAGGTGCTCTTAACTACTGAGCCATCCTTCCACAAACCAATCCCCACACCCCAACCTGACATTTTATGTATTTTAATTCATTAAGTAAGAAAATGTTTTATGTAAGGGGCCTTACATCTTTTACAGGGCACTCACGTACACAATTAGAGAAATGGTGGATCCTTCTAATTCCCCCCCCACACACACACACACACACTACAGAACAAACAAACATGCATGAGTGGTCGGTCATCCTCCAAGTGCTGGGTTTTCACATGCCTGGACAAAGTATCAGTGTTACTAATTAACTACACTTAGGATATAAACTAGTCAAATGCCAGTCCTGGTTTCTGTCATTTCCTAGTACCATTTGAAGTTACGGCTGTCCTGCTGATTATTGATTCCTTGCATGTACATCATGATAATTGGAGACCTAATTTTTAAAACTATTGTATTTATTTTGAATGTGCAAAGTATACATGACCATTTGGCCCTTTGTGCTGCTAGGCAGTCATTGCAGACTTGACTGTTGAGTATCATCTTCATGGACAGGGTTTTCTCTACTGTGATCATTTTCCCTCTGACCTTTTAGTACCCATGCTCTTTGTAAATTTGGCTTAAGATATTTTAAAATACGTAATTAAAGTTTACTTTTTAGAAATTAAAAATTCTTTGTTTTTTGTTTTTTTAAGACAGGGTTTTTAAGACAGGGTTAATTAACCCAGGGTTAATTAACACAGACATATATGCAGATAAAACATCAATGCACATAAAAATAATATCCTGTAAAACAAAACTGACATGGAAAAACAAGCAGTGTGGTGACTAACTTAGAACCTGAATAACTAAGGGAAAGGTTACAGAAAAGTTTAAGAGCGCAAGCAAACCAAACCAAAAGAGGGTGAGAGTACAATTTCTTGTTGAATGTGTGCTTAGCACTTGCAAGGCCCCCGGCTCAATTTCTAGCACTAAACATCATATTCATTCTCTATACTCAGTGACAAAAATAAATACAAACAGTACTTTTGGGCAGGCCACCTAGCTTAGCAGGTAAAGGTGCTTGATCCGCAGCCCTGATGTCTGGAATGACTGAACTGACTTTACGGGGTATCTGACCTCCTCATGCACGCTTAGTACATATCCTACCCCCACATCATGCACACATCCACAAGAATAATAACCTTAAAAATCATTACTATGTAAGTACCACTTTAACTTTTAAAGAGAATGATTATCAAATAGTTTCAAACATGCAGATGTCATTAAAACAAAATTACCTTAAGCTAGGCATGGTGGTATACACCTTTAATTCCAGTATTCTGGAGGCAGAGGCAAGAGGGTCTCTGTAAATATAAAATCCAGCTTGGTCAACAAAGTGAGATCAAGACAGCCAGAGCTACACAGAAATCCTGTGTCAAAAACCCAACAAAGCCAGACCAGACCAGACCAGACCAGACCAGACCAGACCAGACCTATTTAGCATATAAGTTTGTTTGGATTGTAAAAGGAAAAGATCAAACATTCAATGCAAAAAATATAAGGACAAGAAAGATGGCATAGTAGTTTAGATCACTGGCTGCTCCTACAGAAGACCTGAATTTGCTTCCACATGGCAGCTCGCAATGTCTTATAACTGGGTCTGTGGGATCTGACACCCTCTTCTGGCCTCTTTGGGCACTGTGCATACATGTACTGCAGAGCAAACACTCATAAAAGAAAGTATAGAAGACCAAGCATGATAATGCACACTCTTAATCATAGCACTCAGGAGGCTGAGGCAGGTGGATCTCTGTGAGTTAGAGACTAGCCTGGTCAACATAATTAGTTAGTTTTAGGAAAGTTGAACTATACAGTGAGAATCTATCTCAAAAAAACAAAATAAAAATAAAGACATATAAGAAAAGAAAACTTGACATTGAAATACATATTGGGGCTTAGGATAAAGACTACCACAACAGACATATTACATAGAGGCAGTAATATGAGAGGGAATAATATGAAGGCACAGGGAATGTGTACAGTAGGCTTCTGGGAAGAGTATCAGTAAAAATGAGACCTGGAATTCAGTGCTCAAAGAATAATACAAAGCTAGATGTGGTAGGCAGATCTCTGTTAGATCAAGGCCAGTCTGGTTTACATGAGTTCTAGGCAGTCAAGGACTACCTAGAGACCCTGTCTCAACAATAGCAAAAAGGAAAAGAAAGACAAAGAAAAGTCATTCTTGTCTAGTGTTGTCTTTTCAAGATAAGGTTCCCGATTCACTCCAGAACCAAGATTAACCTTGCTCTCTAGATCATTTGCCCCCATTTCTCTAGTGCTGGTCTATTGCTGTGTTTCATGCCATGCTGTAGAAGAATGTCAGCAACATGAAGCTTGTGTACTAGGGTGTGTGAGAATTGCTGGAGACCGAACCTAGGGCCTTGTGCCTGCAGGTCAGGTGCTTGTACTAACTAAACCGCATCCTCAGCCTGGCATGATTCTGTGCCTCTAGCAACTGCCAGCTTAATGGTTTGGTCATAAAACTATTAATCTGAGTGAGATCGTTCATGCTTCTAACTCCAGCATCAAGAGGCTGAAGCAAGAGGTTTGCCATGAGTTTGAGGCCAGCTTGGGTTACATAGTAAGTAGAAAGCTATCCAGGGATATAAAGCAAAAGCCTGTCTTTAAAAACAACACCACATTGTTTTTAAGACTTTCAGATGTTTTACTAGGTATTCAGATTTAAAAAGAAACCAGTTGCTTTAAACATATTTCTCAATGCTGGGATTATAGAAGTGTGCCACCATACCTAGCTTTGTACATTTTGTTGTTGTTGTTGTTGTTGTTGTTATTTTGGGATAGTTCACAAATTATAGGCTATTTTATGTACCTAGCTCTTGGCCACTAAAGGTTGCTTAGGTTCTCCTCAATCGCTATCCTTTGAAAGTGCCCTGTGGTGTACTAGAAAGATGACTCAGCATCTTGCTTTTTGCAGGGAACCTAAATTTGGTTCCCCAGTTCCCAGCATTCTTTTGGGCCACTCACAGTGACCTACTGTAACTCCATCTCCAGGGAGATTGAATGTGTCTGCCCTTCATAGGCACCTGCCCTTAGTGCTTGTGCCCATCCCCACACCTACACATGAACATAACTTAAAACTAATAAAAATAAATCTTTTTTAAAAGTCATTAAAAATACCCTGTGAGATTGGGGTTTATTCTTGTGGAGCACATGCTTATCATGTGTGAAACACTAGGTTCAAATAGGTTGTCCCGCCAACACTTACACACAGATGTATCCAGCTATACCCACTTTCCAGCCCATCCTGTTTTCCCTATGTGGCTCAAATCTGTATTCCACCTGCCTCTGTTTCCTCAGAATTGAAGCCATATGCCACCATCCCAGCAGCATTTTGCTTTGATTAATCATGCTTTTTCCCCTATTTTTTGATTCTGTAAGAACAGGTCTTTCTAGGACATGAGCCTTTTCCCTGTGTCAGATCTTCTTTTCACTTAATACACACCTTTCCATGTTCCCAGGGCTCTGAGATAAAGTATGTGAGGTATTTTGTGGACCTTAATAAAGTATTTTGTTTTACATATTCCTATCTGTACTAGGTTTTTTTTTCTTCATATATGCCTCAGACTAAAATTGGTGCTCTTAGAAAGTCTAACTATATTGAGTTGCTGACTTACAGTGATTGACACATAGTATTGCATATCTGCCTTTTCAGGGACTATGTTGTAAAGTGTACCATTGATTTGTTACTTTGTTTCTCTTCAGGAAATTCAGTTTTTAAAAGCTGAGTGTACATTACACAGCTTTTATCAGCACTGAAGAGATAGCTGTCTCCTAAACAAAGGAATAATACTAAATTTATGAATTCAGTTTTGAAATACTTTATTTATTGGCCTACCTCCCTTCTGCTTCCCTTGAGTTGAAGACAACTGTTCTTGGCTCTTAAGCAGAAATGCTAGAGAAAGCAGGGAGTCACACAGCAGTGCTTGCAGTGGACCTCCTTTTTTTTCCCAGCACTTCGTTGTTCTGCTGAATTTCTACAAGGGAATTGTTTGGATAGTTATTGCTTTTCTGCTTAACATTGTTTTGGCATAGTGACGTTGCAAACTTTTATAGTGAAGAATAAGATTCCTAGTTCTTACCAACATTTTATTTTATTTTATTTTATTTTTTAAGATTTATTTATTTATTATTTATGAATATACTGTAGCTGTCTTCAGACATACCAGAAGAGGGCATCAGATCTCATTACAGATGGTTGTGAGCCACCATGTGGTTGCTGGGATTTGAACTCAGGACCTCTGCAAGTGCAGTCAGTGCTCTTAACCACTGAGCCATCTCTCCAGCCCCAACATTTTATTTTTTAACATCCTTTAACTTATAAGGAGCCATTTTATATGACTTGCTTTCTTAGATTTAATATTTTGCCTCCCATATTTCTTTCTTAGATGTATTTTGACATATTTGAAACAGCTTTGTCATTTGACAGCCTGTTCTCGTACTATTTTTAGATGACTTTAAAATCAGAAGTGCTTCATTTGTTAAGTGTGTGTCTTTCAGCTCTTCAACTCTGTGTGCCTGGTGTGTTTTGTTCTTAGGGAAACTACTGCTGAGAGTGCCATACATTTCATTCTGTTTTAAAAGTTGATCCTGTTTAGAGCAAAGATAATCAAAAATTTTACCTCTCTTTCCTTTTCTTCCCTTCCCTTCTCTCTCAGACTTCAAGTTCTGAGATTGTTGGTAATAAAAGAAATTTTTACGATGTTTGGTGTTTGTTTTAAAACAAGACCTCCATGTTGCCCTTTTTGTTCTATTATCTATGTAGACCAGGCTGGCTTTGAACTCAGAGAGTACTGTCTGCCTCTGTCTCCTGGGTACTGGGACTAAGGAATATATCACCTCACCTGACTTAGTAGAGTTTTTAATTTAGTACAAAATGCAAAATTGTATTTCTGACTCCTGTTTACTATCCATGTCCTGTTACAATTTATGTTCTTGTAAAAACAAATTTTAAGTATTTTTCCTTTATATATTTTAAGGCTACCATGTGTACCATTTTTCATAGTAATATGCCTATAGGAAAAATTTGTTTTCCTTTCTTTACTTTTTTTTTTGAGAGGGAGGGACTAGGGCCTTGCTGTGTAGCCTAGGCTGGCCGCCGGCACCCAACAGTCCTGCCACCACACCTAGCCTGGTACTTAGTTTTTGATTACCTGTGTATCTCTATCCCATTCCCCTCTGTGGTTGTTAACAATTGAACCCAGGGCCTGACTTGCTAGCAGTTGCTTGACCACTAAGATCTATTGTAGCCCGGCTTTTTGTATTGATTCAACAAAGGGTCATTTGCTTTTGTTGTCTTGTTTTTGTTTTTTGAGACCGGTCTCATTGCGTTCACTTTTTTCAAAATGACGCTTCCGCCTTTCCAGGACCTCTGCCCGTGCTTCAGGCTAGGCTCCGAGTTCCCTACTGGGCTCACTCAGCTCCAGCAAGGGCCAGCTGGCCGGTTTTAACTAGCTCCCTCCACCTTCCTTGGCTCCCCTCATGGCGGAGACTACAGACTCTAGGGCCCCAAGACCTACAAGTCTGTAGCTTCCTCCTTGCTCCAAAGCCTGGTCCGAATCCTTGTTCTCTGTGTTCCTTCTCTTCCTCCTGGGACCAGGAAAGCCCACCTTTTTGTCTTCACCTAGCAATTGGTTTCTGCCTCCTTTATTGACCCAATCAAGAACCAATTAGGGAATCAATCCCTCCTCCTACAGGTCTTGCTATGTATAGCCCAGTCTGTCCTCAAACTCACAGTTCCCCTGCCACTGCTTCCCTAGGGCTGGAATTGCATGTGTCACTCACTTGGTTTACAAAGGGCAATTTAAGATCATGTAAGTCTTTTAGTCTTACCTTTACCCATTAGTCCGTGGAAATTACATATTCTACACGCTGGGGTTTCTTGTTACTCATTAATGATCTGGACCCAAATTTTAATAGATAATAAAATGAAGAAAGTAATTTCCCAATTACCTGTCACTAAGTCATTTTCACCAGTTATTTCATCGATAAACACTGATTTGCAATGATTTCTAAAACAGTATTTGAGAAACATTGTGAGGAATAATAGTTCATAAGCTGGAGAGATGGCTCAGCAGTTAAAAGAACATGTTTCTTTAGAGAATCCAAGTGCTTTTTAGCACCCGTGTCAGGCAACTGCCAACTGCCTGTAATTCCAGTGCCAGGGCATCTGCTGCCCTCTTCAGGCCTCCTTGGGTATCCCCTCCCCTGCCTCAGACACATAGTTAGAATAGTTCACATCGTTCAAGGTTTGAAGTAATCATGCTGAGGAAGGATGACTACAGTAGCATTTATTTTAGAAAAATGTTTTAATTTTAATGAAAAATTAGTGCTAAGATTGCCTCCATGATGATGATGATGTCTTTTATAACTGATAAAATAATCTTAATGGCTATGAAAAAATTATGTTTAACAGAACAGTGTAACAGATTTTTGAAACATCAGCGATGGAAAATGTTTGATTGACTAAAGATGAGTTTATTTAGATTTAGAAAAAAAAGATAAAACTGATTTCTACCTGAAGAAATTGGTACTTCATTAGGGGGAAAATACTATTCTATTAAGAATTTAAGGCAGAGAAAGAAGGAGTGTACCATTATTGTTTCCTAATTCATATTTTAAAAAAGCAAATAGCATTAGTTGGACAGAAATTTTAGTTCAGTTGAATCTATGAATACTTCTGGGCTTATTTTTATTTTGAATATGTCATGTGTCGTGTGTTTTGGGGGTTTACAAGTAAATCTTGGGCATGACTCAGTGGTTAAGAGCACTGCCTCTTCCAGAGGACATGGATTTGATTCCTAGTACCTACATGGTGACTCACAGCCATCTGTATGTAACTGTAGCTTTTGACTTCCATGGTCACCAGGCATGCAGTGATGCAGAGACACAGATGCAGACAAAACACTCATACACATAAATGATTCTTTAAAATTTTTTAAAAATAAAAACTAATCTTATCTTGATAGTTACAAAGAACTAGGAGAGTCAGGCTACAACCTCCATGACTTTGAAGTTCACTTTTTAGTAACTGGAAGAAGAAATGGTTGACTCTCCTCCTGTCTTGAGACAATCAGAGAACATTAGTGCCATCATGAGAAAATTGAAGTGTAGAGAAAAATTTACATGAGGCTCAAACTGGAACAAGAGCTTAAGAATTCACTTTTTGTACAGAATAGTAAGTAAGGTGATGAAAGAAATTTCTCATCTGGGTGTTATGTCCTGAATCATTAAATTCATGATTTATAGGCAGGAGAATTGCTGTAACAGTAAAAGGTGCACAAATTTTTGTTTCTGTGAAGTTGTACATGCAATGGTTTTTGCAAAGTATAAATTTATAGTTGTTAGTATTTGCTGTGATGCCTAATAAATAATTCTAAGCTACTCAGCAGCTTTCAATATATTATCTCAGTTAATTTTCAAATAGCTTTATGAGAGGGTAGGGATTATTTGTCATGATAAAAAGGTTGGTTTTTTTTTTTTTTTTTTGGTATTTCGAGACAGGGTTTCTCTGTGTAGCCCTGGCTGTCCTGGAACTCACTCTGTAGACCAGGCTGGCCTTGAACTTCAGAAATCCACCTGCCTCTGCCTCCTGAGTGTTGGGATTAAAGGTGTGCACCACCACTGCCCGGCTGATGATGAAAAATTCTAAGCTGTAATATATAATATTATAATCCTAGGAACAGTGGACTTGGTTTTCAAATTCAGATTTGTCTGACTCTTAGGTTCAACCTGAAGCACTGTGTATTCCATGGCCTTCTTTTGTAAATGAACTACCATTTCTAAGAGAAAATGGGTGTGAGAAACTCCACCTAAAGCTTAGTCACTTGGAGATCACTTTTAAAACATTAGCAGTTTGAGTTACCAGTTTAGTCCTATAAATTTCCAACAATTGGAACATAAGTAGTCATTATTCACCTCCTCTAAAAAATAGTAGCATCTAGCCTTAACCTTTTATTTTATTTTTAAACAGAAACATTGTTCCCTTCATCTTGAGAGATTACAAGAATCACAAAAGGTCACTATACAGATATCACAGGTTAGAGAGATTGTACCCTTTTCTGAATAAAGAGTGTAAATTCCATGGCGCAGGCCTTATGTGGAAGATCGGTTGGAATTGACTTTATGTGAATGAAATCACACTCTAAAACCCTTGAGTTGGTAACAAGTTAATGGAGTGTTATCATTAACTTCTAGAATGAAGGCAACACTTAGCTGTGCAGTCTTTGATGACTTCCTTTTTGCAACCGTTTCTAATGTTAGAATGGTTTCTCTCTTTGTATAGTGAAGTTACTTAGGAGAAATAGCAGGATTTCTGCTACATTTAAGTCTGAAATCAACTGCTACCAAACTAGTAAAGTAGAAAGTTAATGTAAGCACAGACATTAGGAAGTCACGGGTCATATATCTTTTCTTCTCCTTAGAAAGACAGTTCATGTTTCAGAATTCACCTTTAAAGTCTGAACTTAAATTAACCAAAGGGCTTTCTACATGTTGATTCTATAATTAGTTACTAACTGGCTCTTCAATTCAAACTGAAAGAAGATCCAAGATCTGTGCTATTTGTTCCCTGGATTAAAAAGTGTTTATTGAGTAGTATAAGCACAAAGAACTAATTTAACTGTACCTGAAGATTTGAGTAGCCTTATTAGAAACCCATTAGGTATCCTGACTAATTAGTATAGCTACGGGCTTCAGGAAGCTTTAAATGTAGAGAAAAGTTTATGCCCTGTACACTACGTTTCTTAATTGTCTGTTTTTTTTTGTGTGTGTGTGAAAATCACCCCATGAGTCCTTGGTGACCCTCACCCCCAGTTTGAAAGTGGAAGATGCTATCTAAGGTAGTTAGTAATGGGGAGGCAGGTTTTTCCCCTAGGTTGATGTTACATAATATAGTAGGTGCTTGTCTGGGTTTGTTCCTTGGAATTTCCTTATAAGTTAGTTCTTAAGCTTTCAGAGAAATTGTAGAGACCCCTGAAGAATTTTAAAAGGTTTAGTGATAACATTTCTGAAATCTTAATGTCCCTGTCCTACCCTTGAATTTTGAACATTTTTATGTTTCTATTTGTATTTACCATACTGTAAGTAGCCACAGATTCATTTTAAGTTTCACTTCATGACACCCCTTTGTTTTGTTATATCTGACCAGTTTTGACTATGGTCTAGTTGATATCTTAAATATTCTATTTTGGTCATGTATTTAAACCAGTATCCACAGTCTTTTCATTAAAGTTCGTGTGAGTTCTTCATTTTGTTCAACTAAGTTTTTGAGTAGCTGTTTAAACAGAACAGCTGTTGACTTTGTTAATTGTCACTAGCAGTAAAGTACCTTGGAATTTTAAGTTAAAGATAATCAACTTGATTAGTTGGTTATCAAGACTTCTGACGATGCTGGTAGAAAGAAGCTCACCATATTTCGTTATATCACGGTTCATATTTTGATGCAAAAGCACTATAATAAAAATTATTCTTTAGAATTTTCAGCCGTTGGGCTTACTTTATGTGTGTTTAATATGGCATTGTTATCAAATTTGTAAAGATTGAAAGGGGGTTATCTTTTTTCCAGTATAGTGTTTTGTTTTGTTGTATTTATCACACATACAAAGAAAGCAGACTAAGAAGTCTAGGTAGATAATTCTTGAAATTCTGTATCTAGCAGAGAAGATTTAGTAATTACATGTAGACAGATAATATGAACCTGTGTGTTTATCCTTGAGGTACAGATTGTAGAATTAACTGTATTCTTTAAATACCCCAATGTAATTTATCAAATGGCTTTTTCTCCTCTAGTTCTATAGAAAATGTTCTCAAAACACTCGTGAAAAGCTGCCGACCGTAAGTAGCACTCACTTTATAAAGCCTCTTGTTTTACCTGTAGGCCTTCCCCCATCTTTAGTGCACTCTAAAGAGAAAATTAAAGGTATAAATAGTTTCTGATATTGTAGTGTCAGTTAAGAACTGGGAGCACAGCAGTGTTCCCAGTCCTTAACTGAAGTTTTACTTTTTTAAAAAAGTTAATTCATTAATATTGTCTGTATGTGTGGATGCCTGTGTATGTGTGTAGGAGAGAGGTGGGCATCTGCAGCAGGGTACATGTATAAAAGTCAGAGGATGGAGGTTTTAATTGGTATTACTTTGCTAAGAACTGACTCAGAAATATTGGGAAGGGGAATTTGATATATAAGGTTCTTGAAGGTAAAATATAATTCACTGGTGGTAGTTCTGTTTTAATTTGCGATTTACTACATTAATACTAACAGAAAATGTATGATGAACTTAATAGAAGTGTTATTAGCAATGTAATTTTATTTTTCATATAAATTAATAAAGTATGCTTTTAAGCTAACAAAAGTTTTTGAAAGTGTGATAGGTTAATAATTTGCTATTTAGGTCAAACCTATAAGTTGGGAAGAATACAGAATTCTCAGATACAGTACTTTATTCCTCATATTGATTGATTGAGAGGTTGAAATAGGGTCTCGAAGTTGCCACGTTGGCTTTGAACTCCTGACTCCACCTTGCAGTGCTAGCATTATAGGTATGCAAACTCCCAGCTTTATACCTTTTCAGATGCATTTAGCAGTTTGTACACGTGGCTTCTTTAAATCATTTACCTTCATATTGTGTGTGTGTGTGTGTGTGTGTGTGTGTGTGTGTGTGTGTGTGTTAAGTTTTCTAAATCACAGGGATGCTCCTGGCCTGTAGAATGTCAGAGCCTTAGAACAAACAGGTCTTCCCATTTCTCTCAGGTATAAAGAAGTACCTGTGGTCCCGTGAGGGACCTATGGACTCATCCTGGAAATTCCTGGGCCGATGTTTCTTTCTTATTTTTACTGAATATTTATCCTCTATGTGGAATTGAGTTTTATTAAGAATTTTTCAGTTGCTGAATGTTGAAGGCAACTTAAGTATCTGTTTTCTCAACCTCAAAGTATCTTCTGAATGTCTGTTAGATTAAAAAAAAAAGTTTACTTTCTTCTAAGTGTGTGTAAGTGTATTTATTGTATCTTTGTAAAAGTATGCTTTTATTATGGAAACCTTGACATTTCTAGTGTGATATCTTATGAAATATTCCCTTCTCTCATGAGACTCATTTTCTTTTGCTGTTGGAGAACAAACCCAGGTCCTATGTGTACTGGGCAAGTGGTGCTAATTCTCTAGGCCTTTTCTTTTTACTTTTGTCAATCATATATAAGTATTGTAGGGTTTTTAATTCAATAGTCAGATACATGGAAACCTTTTCTTTTTTATTAGATATTTTCCAGCAGATGCAACAGCAGAAATGTTAGAAGAATGGCGGCCTTTAATGTGTCCTTTTGATGTAACAATGCAAAAGGCCATCAGTTATTTTGAAATATTTCTTCCTACCTCCCTTCCTCCAGAACTGCATCATAAAGGTTTTAAGTAAGTGTGCATATTTGACATATTCTAGGATACAGCAAGAAATATAGCAATACCAATAACTAGCAAGAAGCTAAAAATGTGCAACTTACTGATTCTTTTTATTATAATTCAAGTCTGAAGGGTAAAAGCGCCAAGCATATGACTGTAAAGAAAGTAATGCTTATATGACAAGCCCAATGGAATGATGGTTTTAAGATGTCAGAAGAGAAAAGAAATAAAACAACTATAATGGAAAAATGTCAGAAAGGGAGAAAGGCAAAGGATGTAAGGGAGAAAGTTGTTAGAGTTGTTGAGTAAGAGTGGACAGTAACTATGTAACAATTCAAAACAGTAAATGAGATTACATTTAACAGCACAAATAAACGAGAAAGAGAACACTTAGACAAAAAAGTATTCCTGTGTTCCAATAAGTTTGAAACTTTCAGTATTATTTTTCCTAGATTGTGTAGTTATCAGTAAGAATAATATATTTAGAAGTACAAAGACTACCTGGCTTTGAACCACTTTCTGTAATTGCTTGCTATTCATAACAACATTTTTCTTCTTCAGACTTTGGTTTGATGAATTAATTGGCCTTTGGGTTTCAGTGCAAAATCTCCCACAGTGGGAGGGGGTAAGTATTCTATTTTTCCCTCTTCTTTAATTTTAAATTTGGAGATAAATATATAGATCATTTAATAACTCCTTTTTTTTTAGAATTTGTAATAGTAACATTACAGTTAATTCCCTTTTTAAAAAAATGATTTATTTATTTTTTATCTATATGAGTACACTGCAGCTGTCTTCAGACACACACTAGAAAAGTGCAACGGATCCCATTACAGATGGTTGTGAGTCACCATGTGGCTACTGGGAATTGGACTCAGGACTTCTGGCAGAGCAGTCAGTGCTCTTAACCACTGAGCCATCTCTCCAGCCTAGTTCATGACTTTTTAAAAAAGATTTTTATAAGTGTGTGTGCATGCACATGTGCACATACCTGTGGGTCTGTCTGTTGGTGAGCAGGTGGGTAGGTACTAGTGCCTGAGGAGGCCAGAGGCATCACATCCCCTAGAGTGTGTGGTGTTTTGTTTTTGAAGTACTTAGTGTATTGAGGGTGGGGTGCAGGTGTCACGTGCCTGTTTCCACCTCTGCCCAAAAACCAAAGAGCGTGTCCTTTTGGCTCAGTACCATGCTGTAGGTAAGGCCTGGCTTTTACCACCACATAGTACTTATCCTGAGCCTTGGAAATGGTTATCTCTAAAACACCCCCACCTAGGTGCACTTCCTGGTAGCTACGTGTGTCAGCAGTTCTGGCTCAATCTATAGGAACATCTATAGGAACATCATGATGGTTTCAGAAACATCAGTAGACATAAAAGAACTGGAGGAAGAGTTGGGCGGGTGACTGAACTGGACACTTGAAGCTTTGAGGATAAGCATAATCCTTGTCACAGGTAAAACAGCAATGGGGCTTTTTGATACAGGTATTTTTGAGCCACCAAAAATGGTGGGTGATAGTTGAGTTGGGTCCTCTGCAAGCACATTGTGGGCTCCTAGCCATGTAGCCATCTCTCCATCTCTCCAGGTCCTGTTAATTTCTTTCATCTTACTATTTTCTAACAAGTAGACAAGCATGCATTATAAAGTACATGATTGCTGTTTGTTTTAGTTGTATTCATTTTAGGTGCTATTAGATATTTGATGGAGATTATAAATATTCCTTTCAACTTTCATTGTGCATAATGCTTTGTGATTTTCCCCCCTTTGAGGAGTATTTTGGTTACAATTGATTTTAAATGGGTGACATGAAACAGATCTTAAATTTTGAAGTTTTAAAAGTCATAAACTGTATTCATGGTTCTCATGATTGCTGCAAGGGACAAATGAGGAGCTGGGTGTGATTGCACACACGCGTACTCCCCAACACTTGGGAGGCTGAGGCAAGAGTATCGTAAGTTCAGGACCATTCTGACACATAATGAGAATCATCTCAAGAAAATAAACAACAGAATAACGATTATAACTAACATTTTAAAACAACATCAGCCTAATGTTATTTTGTTTTTGTTTACTTCCAGCAATTAGTGAATCTCTTTGCTCGATTGGCTACAGATAATATAGGATACATAGATTGGGATCCACATGTACCAAAGGTAATTAGAACATTTGAATATGTGTGTATCATAGTCCTGATAACTAACATTATTTGGTAAAGGGGATATTTTTAACTCTTACGTCAAATGTTATACATGTCTTGCATTTGGAGGACATGAAGTATAATTTTGAGAGTAAATAATTTAGGAAGTAGTAAGTCATTAAGAATATCATGAATTCATTCCTTCCAAAGAGTTTTCTGTATTAAATTTGATTGCATTCTAGAGTGTTACCCGCTCCCCCTGCCCCTTAGTAGTTAAAGCTAGAATATCTCCAGAGGTGTATCATTTCAGCTGTATTAGACGTCTCTTGGAAAGCCTTGCAGGAGGTGGAAATTGATATTAGAACAGTACTGGTAATCAACAGAAGTCCTTGGTGTCTTTGCTTTTGTTCTTCTCCACTGGAGTTAACTTTTAAAGACTAAGGAACAGAAGCAGCCCCTCCCCTTCATTTGGGACCCTATCAGTAATGATAGTTTTAAAGTATAAATTTAATTACATTAAAATACAGTTATTACATGCTGCCTAACATACAAAGACTTAGGGAGGACTTCAAGTCAGCTTTAAGGTTGAAAGGTGAGTGGTCTGCTAGCTGCTTGCATTAAGACTGCTGCTGTCTAGTGACTTTGGCATAGAATCAGAACACAGGAGAGTGATGTGAAAGTGAAAGGAGGGAAAGACTCATTCTTAACTGCAGAAACTTCAGTTTTTTCCTTTATGTTTAACTATAAATATCTCGTTGTTTGGGTACATGGACTCAGCTGCTTCATCTCTGTTGCCTCTGACCTCAGAGTGTCATACAGTAAACCTTTCTAAAGAATAAAGCAAATTACTAGACACTGATAATTATGCTTAGAATTACATGGAGGGAAAATGAAGGTGTGTTTAAGGCTAATACCTAACATTCACTTAGCTATTTAAGGACTTGTGGTACTTATGAACCTTTTTATTCCTATATTTATTTTGTTTTGCTTTAAAAGATATTTACAAGAATTCTGAGAAGCCTGAACCTCCCAGTGGGAAGCAGTCAAGTGTTAGTCCCAAGATTTTTAACAAATGCTTATGATATAGGACATGCTGTAATATGGATCACCGCAATGATGGTTTGTAGTTAATTATGAGTTTTATAAAATACATATAAATTTTCTTTAACCTTTTGATCCAAGCCCATGTTAACAGCTTGATTGGTCACTGGACTATTAAATAGTTTTCTTTCTTCTCTTCTTTACTTTCTGTGTCTCTCCTCTTCCCTCACTTTACCTCTCCCCTTTCTTTGCTCCTCTTCTCCATCCCTTTCCTCCCATCCTTCCCGCCCATCCCCTATCTTCCCTTCCCTTTTACCTACATCTTTTCTGGGGATTGACAGGATTTAGCTATTTTCTGATGTTTTGTATCCATATCTCAGATTTGTAATAATCCATTACTTCTTAATTTCCATATGGTTTTGTGTCACTTTTGAAATATAAATACACTATTAGAGCAGCTTTATATTAAAATTATAGGATTTATTTTAATATTTCTTACCGCTTTGAATTGTTAGTCTATATTTGGTATTGTTTTGTGGGAAAGACAGAATATTCATACAGAATACAGTGAGAGTTGAAACTCTCCCACGGTTACATAGAACTTTTGTTTTTTTCTTGTATTCAAGGAGAAAAGAGTATTTTAATGCATATTATGGAGGTTTCACTGAATTGGGCAATGTCAGCCTTGAGTTAATTTTGCTCTCTTCCCACACACATCTTAGTAGCTACTTCTTTTTGTAATATTGAAGTATAATTAAAAAAATAATTATGCTAATTTTCCTATTGGAGTTTTGAAAATTGTGATAGTGAGTTGTTGTGGAATCATTTTGGTTTCTTGAGTAGTTTGGTCTCTTTGGCTTTCTATATTGAGAAACAGGTGTAAGCTTCATTTATGCCTGCATCTGAGTGGGAAGGCACGTTAATCATACAGGTTTTTTTTTTCTTTTGAGATTAAGGTTAAGACTGGTCTGGTTATATAGCCTTGATTAACCTAGGACTTAATGTGTAGATCAGCCTGGCCTCTTAACTTGCAGAGATTTTCTTGCCCCTGCCTGGGATTTTAAGTATGAGCCAGTATACCCTTTCTTAATATAATTTGACATTTTGTCTTCCTTGCTGTTGTTAAAAGATCGTTTTGAGTCAAACTGGAGGGTATTAGCCCATGTTATAGCCCTTTAGATGAATGCTAATTTTTTAAATCTTTTTTCTTTGTTTTAATAATAGATTAATAAATAAAAATGTTTTTGAATTAAAATGTGCCTCATAAAATATGTGTGTGTTGTGTAAATCTTTTTGTTTCATATAATGAGCTAATGATTCATTTTTAAGGACTGCTTTGTATGGCTTATGTTGTCATTTTTTTTTTTTAAATTGTGCTTGTACGTGGGAGCCACTCTACCCACAGGATGGTCAGAGAACAGCATAGGGGAGTCTGTTCTCTCCCTCTGCCATGTGGGTCCTGGGTCAAACGCTGTCAGGCTTGAGGCCATTGTTTTTACACATGAGTCATTTCACCATCCCCTGTTATTATTCTTGATTATTCTTGATTATATCAAGATGATAGTCTTTATGTTAAATTATGGTATCCTTGTTTTTTACTTAAGAACAATAAAGTCTAGTGTTCCCCTAAATTGAAAGATAATACCTTTTCAGCTTCATTTAGAATTAAGTTATTTTCGTGTTGATTGGAATGTTTTTAAGTTGATTTGTGCAAAGATCACTAGGGAGTTACGTTTTGACTGTGGTTTACAGGTACAACTGTTACAATATAGGGGATTCACACTAGACTTTTATATCTAGGATTTGACTTACTGATCAGTTCATATACAGTGTAATATAGATACTAATGTTTCTTTCTCTCTCTCTTCCTTTTTTGGGGGCGTGTCTGGACAGGGTGGACCAAGTAAATTAGTACAAAAACATTTAGCTGGTTTGTTTAACAGCATCACATCTTTTTATCATCCTTCAAATAATGGGCGTTGGCTGGTAAGTATGTTCAGTTTGTGTTGTAGTATTTGAAGATTTAAAGATGTCGTTGTATTTAACAGTTGCTTATCTTAGAATTGTAATATCTCTTGTCTGTCTCGTAAGCTTTGGCTATGTATAAGTGATTAGACCCAAGTCTGTAATCTGTGTGTTTGACAGACACGTGCACGCGTGTGTGCGTGTGTGCGTGTGTGCGTGTGTATATATAATGCCACATGGCTATTAGTGACAAAATAATGACAACAAAATAATAAATAATGCCACAAAACCATAGGCACATCACTTCAGTTTTATCTTGTCACTATTATAGCTTTGTTTTGTCTTTAATTGACTGATTAGGTATCTTTTTAAAAAATAAGTATTGGAAATTTTTATTTGGTAGCAAGGTACTTTCTTTCACTTGGCTTCTCTTTAAGACAGGGTCTCACTGTGTACCCCTGGGTAGCTCAGAACCCACTGTGCAGCCCAGGTTGGCCTCAAATTACCAGAGATCCCTGTGTTTTTGTCTCCTGAACACTGACCATACCTGGCAAGCAACTATTTTAAAACACGAATTTAAGGCAAGGCGGGGAGTCACGTGACTGTAGTCTTAGCACCCATGAGACTGTGGCAGGAAGATCACAGAACCAGGCTATGCTACATAGTGTGACTCTGTCTAAAGGAAAACAAAACAATTTAAATCCTTGAATTTAGAAGTCACTCTTTGTTAATTGGCATAGTATGCTGTTCTGTGTAGTAAGAGCATAAAATTCTTTGTATTCAGAGTGTTTCTTTTTCTTTTTTCTTGTGTGAGAGAAACTGTAAATATCTGTGTAGGAAAGTTGAACCTGAGTAGAACCTATAGGAAAGTTGAACATTGTTTCTGTGTTCCCAGAACAAGTTAATGAAACTCCTTCAGCGGTTGCCAAACAGTGTTGTTAGGAGATTACATCGTGAAAGATTCAAGAAGCCCTCCTGGTTAACTCCTGTGCCTGAAAGCCATAAGCTTACTGATGAAGATGTTACAGACTTTGTACAATGCATTATTCAGCCTGTCCTCTTGGCTATGTTTAGCAAAACTGGTAGCCTAGAAGCAGCCCAGGCTCTGCAGAACCTTGCACTCATGAGACCTGAGTTAGTAATACCCCCCGTGCTTGAAAGGTAAGCTCAGCTTTGTAACTCCAAGTCCAGGGGATTTAATGCTCTTTTCTGGCACCCTGGGTACCAGGCACACACGTGCTTCACAAGTATAACATTTGAACAAAACACTTGTACACATAAAATCAAAATAAATCTAAAAGAATTAAATGACACTACTGTTATTATTTCCCTTTCTGTGTAAATCAGTGCTTACATATTTCTTCTGTACTAAGATTTACAGAGGGAAATAATTGAGTAAAGACCCTAGTGTGCACTTGAAAAGCTAGGTGCTCGCAAGCACAGCTCTGCAAAGGTAAGGACAGGAAGGTCCTTAGTGACCTCAAGTTTCAATGAGACCCTGTCTCAGAAAAGTAAGGTGGAGAGATGTGGCTGAGTTAGTAGAGTCCTTTGTTAGCTTGTCCAAAGCTGTAGGTTCACTGCATGTAAAACCTGACATGGCAGGAATGGTGGTCCAAGCTTGTAATGAAAGAGGATCAGAAGCTGAAGTCATCCTTAGCCTGTGCTACAGGAGGTCCTGTCTCCAAAAGAAGAGACTAAAAGATACTTGTTTGTAACAGGACTGAGTAGACTATTTGTATTTTGTCTTCCTTAGTTCAGTATGCTGCCGATGAAGTTGGCTGAAACAGTGAAAGTCTACATAAGTATATGCTTTTTTTCACTGGTGTTTGTATGGAGTCAAGATCAGATAGGGATGCACTTGTATTGTATTGTTCCTTTGTATGTATAAGTCTGTTCATGTTAGTAGGAAATCTCCACTCAGCCTTCTGCTGTCTGTATAGTTCTTCAGGTCAAAATGCAGTTTATGAATTTAATACATTTAACATTTAAACTGTACTCTGTTTTAAACTATAGAACATACCCTGCTTTAGAGACATTAACAGAACCTCACCAGCTCACAGCTACTTTAAATTGTGTAATTGGAGTAGCCCGAAGTTTGGTATCAGGCAGCAAATGGTTTCCCGAAGGTCCAACACACATGCTACCTCTGTTGATGAGAGCATTGCCTGGGGTAGATCCAAACGACTTTAGTAAATGCATGGTAAGCATATTGATGATTATGTTTTGTAGCTGTTATTGTTTAAATAAATATCTTTTCTTTTTAGTTAGATACCTTTAGATGATAGCATAGTGTTATATTTGGAAATGCAGGTTTTCTTAAAGATAGTAAAACTTTCAGGATGTCATCTCTTGCTTGATCCTGGCTTCTCCCTACTTGTCTTAGTCAGGGTTTCTATTCCTGCACAAACATGACCAAGAAGCAAGTTGGGGAGGAAAGGGTTTATTTAGCTTACACTTCCATGTTGCTGTTCATCACCAAAGGAAGTGAGGACTGGAACTCAAGCAGCTCAGGAAGCAGGAACTGATGCAGAGGCCATGGAGGGTTGTTACTGGCTTGCTTCCCCTGGCTTGCTCAGCATATTTTCTTATAGAACCCAAGACTACCAGCTCAGGGATGGCACCACCCACAAGGGACTCTCCCCCCTTGATCACTAATTGAGAAAATGCCTTACAGCTGGATATCATGGAGGCATTTCCTCAACTGAAGCTCCTTTCTCTGTGATAACTCCAGCTTGTGTCAAGTTGACACACAAAACCCAGCCAAGTACAATGGGTAACCAAGGAAGTGTGGTAAAAAGGTACAAGTTACAGAAGCTGGGAGTAGTGGCAGACACCTATAGTCCAAGCACTTAAGAGACTGAGTAAAGTTTGAGACTAGCTTGAACTGTATAGTGAGACTGTGTCAGAATAACAAAATCTCCTTCCCCTATGAATAATAATTGAAAAATTACAAGATATAAAATTCCAGCTTCTACTTCTACACATTTTTTTTTCCTGACTTACTCTTACTGCTTTGCTGTCTTTTTTTTTTTTTTTTCTTTTTTTCCTGTTCTTTGACAGGTTAACATTTCCCTATAATGCTGTATTTTCAGGTGGAAGGAAAAGTAAATTTTTAGTGACAGAAGATTGGAGAACTATGTGTTTAAACTTAATATATAATGGGAATAAGTTTTACTGTAACAGTTATTAAAGGAACAACTAGCTAATTATTAGGAACCCTAAGTGTTTAATTTTAGAGTCAGATGTAGTGGCTAACTTCCATGATCACAGCACTGGGCACTGAGCTAGGAAGGCCACCATTAGTTTGGGTTCATACTTGGCTGTATAATAAGTTTCAGGTTTGTGTGAGTTAGTTTTGCCTCTTCCCCCTTCCCCTCCCAAAATAGATAAAAATAATAATTCTAAAAGAAAAATATCCAGAAAGATCATTATGGGATTTCCCTTAAGATAATTTGAATATTTTACTTAGCTTTTGGCATAACTTGTGTGGAATAGAGTTACGTAATCAATGCTGAGAACCCTTTGTGTCTTCCCGTAGATCACATTCCAGTTTATAGGAACATTCTCCACTCTGGTGCCTTTAGTAGACTGCTCGTCTGTACTGCAAGACAGAGATGACCTCACAGAAGTAAGGATGTGTTCTGACTATAAAACGCTTAACCGAAATGTGATATTTCCTTGTATGCATCGTAATCTTTAATTCTTTTAAAAAACAAAACAAAGCAAAACAAAACACAGTTTTTGGATAGGTTCCAGAAAGTGCAATTACTAAAAGAACAGGGAAGCTGGTATGGTGTATACACAGTGCCTAGGCAGCTGAGATAGGAGGGTCATGAGTTAGTTCAAGGCAAACTTCTATCACTTATCATGGCTCAGAAATTGAATAATAAAAATCATAAAAGGTGCTACAGTGTTTGCCTATTATGCATGAGGATATAGGGTCAGTCCCCATCACAAGTAAGTGACTTTGTTTCTATAAAAACTCCAATTGCTTTTCTGTGACTGGAGTTACTGTGAGTAGGAACCACGTCGTCTGTGGTGGTGAGACAGCTGTAGCACCCAGCCCAGGGAGGGTGGGAGGCATAGGCCTCTGCTCCGAAAAGCTGCTGCTGGTATACTTCAGTTTGTTGTTATTGTTTGCAAGGTGTGTTGAGCGTAGGAGTTGCTGCCTTGTTTTTCCATCCATCATTGCCTGCCTAAATAACCTTTTCCAGGGGCAGTGGAATTAATACAAAGGATTTTCTTTGTTTCTGTGGTTCTTATGGAACTGTTATGAAGCATAGAGTAAGTGAAGTTTTACCAAAAGGAAACCATTTAAATCTCTCACTACAAATCAGAAATGTCCAATAATCTTAGAAATTACAGACACAAATTGTGTACTGGGACCAATGAGTTACCTCAGCCAGAAAAGGTACTTATTGAGCAAGTCTAGTGATGTGAACTAGATCCCTAGACTCCATGTAGAGATGGAAGGAAAGAAGTGACAACTCTATAAAGTTGTCCTCTGACCTCACATGGATGTCAAATCCACGTGCATACACACACAGGTGTGTGCACACACACAAGTTGAATGCTACTGAAGCTAAAGTTAGAGCCTGTAATTAAACAAAACCAACATGCCAAGTAAATATGGGAGGGTGAAGAAGCCTAACTCTTAAAAGTTCCAAGCTAGAGGCTGTAAGCCTAAGATTTACATAGTGTCTCAACAGTGATACCTTTGAACCAAGTAATTCTTTGTTATGGAAAGTTGTCCTTCCATTGTGCAATAATTAATGGTGGACTTTTTCTGCTATCCTAGACACTAGTAGCACCAGCCTATCCCTCCCGTCCATTGTAAAAGCCGTGTTCTGAGGTTGTCAGCTACTGTCCTTTTTGTAGGCATGTGTTACTTGTATTGTTTGGATATGAAGTAGTACAGTGCTGTCCTTCACAGCTTTAGAAGCATTTTCAAAACCGGAGGTGAAAATAAAGTTGGTTGCCTTGGTTCAAATAAAGTAGTGAAGTGGCTCTGATTTGATATATGTGGTTTTGATCTTTATGACAGTATCCAACACAAAAAAGCTTCCATTGGATTTGCTTGTTAGGTTATAATTGAATTTCATTACTTCAGAGAGGGGAACTTAAGCATATTTGTAATTTTTCCCCACATTACAACGTTATAGATTGAAAAAGAACTTTGTTCGGCAACAGCTGAATTTGAAGATTTTGTGTTACAATTTATGGACAGGTAAGTTGATAACTCAGTTCTATCTTTTCTCAGATAGAGCCGGGGTTGGGGGGTGCATTTTACCTTGAAACTGGTTACAGTGCTGTAACCTTTTATTTAGATTTTACCCAAAGCTGACGTTGGTACCGTGAAGTAAAAAGGACAGTCTATTTATGAGTTATGAAAAAATGGAATAGACGTGTCTTTGAGTAGTGATAACAGTAGAAGTTTGCCTGACTGTCGCGAGTGTCTTTGTTCCTAAACTTTGCTTTGTTTGGGTTGTTCAGATGCTTTGGACTAATAGAAAGTAGCACACTGGAGCAAACGAGGGAAGAGACAGAGACGGAGAAAATGACGCATTTGGAGAGTTTGGTTGAATTAGGCTTGTCTTCTACGTTTAGTACAATCCTCACACAGTGTTCCAAAGACATATTCATGGTAAGAGAGCACTGCTACAGAAAGTAACTCCAGTCTTTTTATTTAACTGATGGTTTCACACTGACTATCAGCCAGTCTATCCTTTATGCTCAACTAAAGGTTTAATCAAAACCTTGTTGGTCCTCGCTGCAATGTAAAGGAGTAAAAAGAGTCTGTTAATTGTCATGCATCCCTCTTGTACAGATTATGTGCGGACACAGATGTTCTTTAAAGTGAGCTGCTTAGTGATACATGCTTTGCATTTTCGAGCTTTGCTTTAGTGGCTTTGCAATTTAAAACTAAAGTGTAATGCGTGAGTTCTAATGTTTGTAGGCATAGGAGAATTGTGCTAGCTGAACACTAATTACATTAGGGAAGCTTGAACAGGTGTGGGTTATTGTTGGCTTTGGAGTCAATGTTAATGAATTACAGTATGTAATAAATGTCTGTAAACAGAAGAGTGCTGAAGGATTCCCACCTCCCTTTCAAGTACTCACTTTATAGGGGAGTATCACCTTGTCTGATACTGGCCTTATTTTTAAAGTTTGTAATTTAATTGAAAAAAGTTTTAGAAAAATTTGCATCACATAATAGAAATTAAATTCTTGGTGGGACAATTTTATAATGAATTAGAAATGATGTCCTTCTAAGGCATAAACTTCCATTCACCTAACAGTGTCTCATGTCTCTAGGTATATGGTCTTTAAAATTACTGTTTCTATTTGTTTCCTTCCTTCAACATTTAATATGTTCATCCTGATTAAAAACTCAGCTATTCTACACCCTCGTATAATGGTTGCTAAGAATATATGAGCATAGTCAGGTATAGTAATACACACCTGTTGTCCTAGCATTTGTTTTGTTTTCGAGACCTGGTCTCCCTATGTAGTTCTCGCTGTCCTGGAGCCCACTATGTAGACCAGGCTGCCCTAGCACTTAACAACTTGCCTGCCTCTGCCTCTTTAATGCTCAGATTAAAGGCAGGAGCTGGCACACCAGTTCTTATCTTAGCATTGAGAGGAGGAGATAGGAAAGACATGTTCAGGGTCATTCTCAAGCCAGCCAGGCTGCATGGGACTGTCTCAAACCAACCAAAATAAACAGCAAACAGACAAAAATCCAAACACAAAAACCCAGCAACAAAAAATAAATACTATAAAGAATGTAAGGAAGTGAACATAACCCATCTCTTAGCAGACAAGCCTTGTTTCTAATTTTTGATATTTGTTAATCTATTCCTTCAATGTAGATTAAGATTTTGTGATGTTGTAAAATTAAGTAGACTACTTCAAGTCTCTGGGTTTTTGGTTTGGTTTGGTTTGGTTTTGTGACAAGGTCTTGGATCTATACCCAGGCTATCCAGGAGCTTGCTATGTATCCCAGGATACTCTGAGTGTGCAGTGATTCTCTTGTCTCAGTTCCTCACTCACTGGGATTATAGATGTAAGCCCCCACACTTGGCATGTTTCAGCTCTTTAAAGTAGATAGAACAATTTATAGTTGATACTTGAGAGAATGACAAATTTTAAGAAATAGATATCCAAACAATTTTCTGTTCTATTGTATTAATTATTGGAAGTGATTAAATTGTATTTGGCTTCCATTTACTGTAATGGTAGATAGCATTTCTATTTCAAATCAACTCCTGCTCTCCAAATGATTTTTGTTTTTAACTTTTCCTCCCTTACCTCCTTCTCTCTCTCTCCTGTCTATATTGGGGTGCGTGCCACTGCGCATGTGGAGACTGCATGGGTAGTCTGTTTTCTCTTTCTGCAATGCAGATTCTGAGGCTTACACTCAGGTAAAGGTGACAGTACCTTTACTTGCTCAGCTGTCTTGTCAGCCCCCCTCAAGTGTTTTAAATTATCATCCACAGAAACTGTGTTTTAGACCTGAATTTAATCAGTAGTTAAAATTTTACTTCTTAGTTAATGTTGGAATAGTATTATTTTCTTTAATGTTTCACAAGATAGTTAATTTCTAAAGAATTACGCTGATTGAGTGTTTTCATTTCTTCTGTATCAATAGGTGGCCCTTCAGAAGGTCTTTAACTTTTCTGTTTCACATATATTTGAAACAAGAGTTGCAGGTCGCATGGTGGCAGACATGTGCCGAGCTGCTGTAAAGGTAAGTTTTGTTGTATTTTGATTTTTGTTTAGATACTGTGTCTTGTTTTAGCCCAAGTTGGCCTCAAATATTCTTTCTTCCTCGCCAACCTCTTTGGGTTATAAGTGTATGGATATTTCTTTTTTTTTTTTAAATTAAATTTCATTTATTTTCTTTGGGGTGTGTGTGTTCGTGTGCCATGGTGGGCGTGTGGAGGTCATGTGTACATCAGAGGATACCTTTCAGGCGTTCTCTCCTTTCACCGTGTGGGTCCTGGGAATTGAACTCAGGTCATTAGGCTTGGCAGCAGGAGCCTTTACACACTGAGCCATGTCACCAGCCCCCACATATAAAAACGTCTCAACATCTTTCATCAGGACCTAAACAAATGATGTCTTGTTGTTGTTGTTGTTAGTGTGCAGAGTAGAGCTTTAGCACAGCACGTGTCATGCTTTGTTTGTTCACTGATTCCTCTTCCTGCCGCCCTCCCTCATGACCCTGCTGGCTGGCCTGGGAAGTGGATTCTCTTGCTTTGCCTCCTATCTGGCTGTTGCAGTGCTGGGGTAACAGACCCATGCTGCTGTGTCTGATTCCCTCAGGTCGCCATGCTTGTTTGCCCAGTGCTTACCCACTGAGCCCAACCTCCCCTTTATCATGCCTTTCCTATATAAAAGGGAGATGCTACCTTCCCAGTTGTTTTTGTAGGTCTAACATGTACTGGTAACACTGTGCATAGTAAGTCATCTGGGCTTCTACAAAGTCATTCAGACAGCGGAGATGATGGGCGTGTGTACTGCTGATTCCCTCTAGCAGAAGTTGGGTGATCTCTGCCTGACGATCAAATTCACTTTGAGTTATTCTTAATTCCTGTTCAGATGAACTTTTAGTTTCTGCAGCTTTTGCCTTTTTTAGTATTGTTTTTGCGGCATCCAAATCCAGTCTCTTACTCTGTAACAGTTTCCTTTCTTTTGCGATTGTTTTGTAATCCCCTTCTATAAAGTTTCTTAAAGGAGTGAGGAAATTTAAGGCTGATGTTTGAATCAGCTCTCTGTCAGCTGTTCCAATTCACTTCTGTGTTTCTCCACATTTAATAAGCTGTCCCTGGGCCAAACTCAGTCCCTGCATCAATCATATATTGTCCCAAAAGTTCCGGGTTGTTTATACGACTTGGTACTTTTCTATCCAGTTTCTCATAAACGAATTCTTCTATCCTGGCATTTGGATTTGGCTGCAACAGCACTTCAGTCTGTTTCATTATTTTTTATGTCCATATTTTGGTACATTCAGCTTTGCTAAGGTGGTCTTCCAGGTGAGCATCCAGTTCTGTCTTCTCTGCTTGGCCAAACTTTTCTTCTGTGAACTGCACGGCCTGGCTGAGGAAGGTGCCCGAGTCGGCCACCAGCTTCTTCACATTGAAATCCATGATGTTCATGCCGGGTGGCAGCCGGTCAGAGCCACCGGCTGTGCTAGCGGGGAGGCGGGGTATGGATATTTCCTAAGTACTTGTTACTAAGACACAGTGTTCTTGCCGTTGGAAATAGTGCTGCTTCATATCTTATGACTGTTAAGTATTTACTTGAAATGAATGACACCTTATTAATAATAATGCATTTTCAGTGTTGCCCAGAAGAATCCCTGAAGCTCTTTGTTCCCCACTGCTATGGTGTTATAACCCAGCTTACAATGAGTAAGTCACAAGAAGTAAAACCTCATTCTGTCTGCATAATTTTCAAATAAATTTTTCTTGGTTCCTAGAACTCTGATAATATTAACAGATCCTTTAGTCTGTGTAGCATTTATATTTTGTTTGTTTATCTTTTGAGAGAGGATCTCCATGTCACCTTGGCTGTCCTGGAACTAACAGGTACCCACCTACCTCTGCCTCTCAAGTGTTGGCATTAAAGGTGTACCCACCCCTATGCCTCCCTTCCACATGCGCACATAGTATGTCATCCAGATTAGTAAGTAACTTTGAAGTCATGCCATATTGAATTAATGTTTTCATGAAACAGCTATCAGGAGCTACTTTGAAAATGTCAATCTTTTTGTGAGATGTCAGTGGCAGAAGTCTTGGTTAGTTTGTTGATTTTCTTTTATTTTTTTTTTTCTTGGTCTATTTGTCCTTCCTTTTTTTTTCCTTCCTTCTCTTCCCCTCCTCTCCCCCTCCCTCCCTCCCTCCCTCCCTCCCTTTTTCTTTCTTTCTGTCTTTCTGTCTTTCTTTCTGTCTTTCTTTTTGGAAAATAGATCTTCTGTGTAGGTCTCACTGTTTTATAAGTTGATTTCTAGACCAAACTGACCTTAAACTCAAGAGATCCACCCATCTCTGCCTTGTAGGTGCTGGGATTAAAGAGTGTGCCATCACAGCCTGATGACTTTCTTAAAAATAGTTTTCACTTCCTTCTGAAGTGACTTCACCTTTATGAAGACTTAAGTCTCCCTGAAAGATTTTCTGAACTATTAGGAATATAAAATAGAAATACTTTAATGTAAAGTATTTTACATTATCCTATGAACCCCCCTGGGCTCATGTGACTCTCCCCTGATGCTATTTTGCCATTGTAGATGACGATGTGCTGAATGAGGAAGAGCTGGACAAGGAGTTGCTGTGGAACCTTCAGCTGCTTTCTGAGGTATCGTAAGCATCTGGAAGAAAGCGCTGGCTTGCTTCTAGAGTTTAGTCTTTGGTTTTTTGGTTTTTTGCTTGTTTGTTTTTGTTTGTTTTGTTTGTTTGGTTTTTGATGAGACAAGGTCTCATTATACATCCAATATGTAGACAGTCATGGTAATCTTTCTTGCCTTCCTGAGTGTTGAATTTAGAGACACATACCACCAAGCCAGGCTTTAGCTTCAGGAAGATAGAATATTTAAAAGTCTGTCATTGTCAAATAAGATGGAAATTTTCCCAGTCCACTTTTCTGTTAAAGATGAATAACTTATCATTTGGGAGTTTACCAGATTTGGAATTTTTAAATTTTATGTTTTGTTTTTTTGTGGGGAAAGGATTGTCACTTTGTGGCCCTGGTTGGCCTCCAACTCACCAAGATGTGCCTGACAATGCCTCTAGAGTCTCTGAAGATGTACACCACCCAACTCTTAGAAATCTTTTACAGTCAAAATTTGATCACCATTCAAACTTGAGTTTTCTTTATGAGATAGTCTAGAAATTTAAATGCATACATTTTGTTCCTTTAAATAAATACTGATTCTTTTGAAAGGGATGTTACTTTGGCATATCAAACATAAAGTTAGAAAATATGTTTTGATTTTTTTTAAAAATTAATTACTAAAGTATAGTTAAAAATGATGCTTCTAAAATAATTTTCAAATGAGTTAAAGCCATTACAGAGATGCTGTTTTTAAGCTACTGTAGTGTCAAATATTGAGTGAACCTTGGATTGATTAGTAATTCTAGACTTAAAACCAAATGCCTTTAAGTATTTTTTCCCTGTCTTTTCAGATTACTCGTGTGGATGGGAAGAAGTTACTTCTGTATAGGGAGCAGCTTGTAAAGATTCTCCAGCGAACCTTACACCTGACCTGTAAGCAGGGCTACACACTGTCTTGCAACCTTCTGCATCATCTTCTTCGTTCTACCACACTAATCTACCCCACAGAGTACTGCAGTGTTCCAGGTGGCTTTAACAAGCCGCCTTCTGAATACTTCCCTATCAAGGCAAGCATTTTCAGTCATTTAGGATTAAAGAATATATTGGGTTCTTAAGTAATTTGGGGATGATTTTTCTTGATGTGTATAGAAATGTCAAGTCTTTTTTTTTTTTTAATTTGTTTATTTATTAAGTGTGCCTGAACCATATATGTGCCTGGTGCCCACAAAGGCTAGAAAAGGACACTGGATCTGAAACTGGAGTTAGAGAATTTTGAGCCACTATGAGTGATAGAATCCAAATCCCAATGCCCTGGGAAAGCATTGCTCTTAACTGATGAGCCATCTCTCCAACCCCAACTCTGTTTTAAAGTACATTGTTTTAAGCTGTTACTGAAGTGTAGTAACCTTGTGCTTTTTAACTTGTCATGGAGCTAAAACTCTACCCTTCCTTCCGGCTACATAGCCTAGGTTGGCCTTGAAGTTGATCTTCCTGTGTCAACTACTCCTGTGCTGTGATAGCTGGTGCCTGGGTAGTTTTCTACCTATCTGCAATGGGTGTGCCATATCTAACTTCCAGAGTTATATATAATGTTAGTCCTCAACTAGCTGGCTTGATATAAACTTGCTTTCTCTTCTACAGTAAATGTTTATTAAGTGGCTTTTAGGGAGACATTCAAGAGTAATAAAAATGAATTTTTTTAATGAGTCTCTTTTGCAGATACTGGCTCATATTTCTAGAAGTATTGTATATACATGTTTTCCTCCAACTTAATGAAAAGCTTCTCTTTTCTAGGACTGGGGTAAGCCTGGAGATTTGTGGAATCTGGGGATCCAGTGGCACGTTCCTTCTTCAGAGGAAGTCTCTTTCGCCTTCTATTTGTTAGACTCCTTTCTTCAGCCTGAGCTTAACAAACTCCAGTGTTGTGGAGATGGAGAACTTGAAATGTCTAGGTTAGTTTTCTTCCATTATAAATTAGTCAAGTCTCAGTGCCTGCCCCAACTTCTGTTATCTGATGCATATATTTCCTTTTTCAAAAATCTTCTTTTGAAGGTTTATTTGATTTTTTTTGTGTATGAGTGTTTCTTCTGCATGTTTATACCATGAACATGCTTACTGGCTACAGAAGTCACAGAAGGCTTTGGATCCCTAGAACTTATAGTTGCTGGTTGTGAGTTACCATGTGGTTGCTGGGGACTGAACTCAGGTCCTCTGTAAGAGAAACCAGTACTCTTAACCTCTGAGTCATCTGCAGCCCCATGATACATAAACATATTCAATGTTTGTTTTAAAAATGTGTATTAAATGTACTGAGGAAAACATTGAACACTATGTAACAAAATTCATCAATGTTTCAACTGTTGTTTTGAGTGTGTGATTTAGTTTGGGTTTTTGAAGCCCTCAACTTCTGATTCTCTTGCTTCCACTTCCCAAGAGCTAGCATAATCATGTCCTGTCATGCCTAGGTTATGCAAGGCTGGAAATCAAACTCAGGAAATCATGCATGCTAGACAGACAGTGTGCTAATAATTACAGCCCCATCTAAATATTTTAGGGTTTTGATATTGTTTGTTTATATTTTCTTTTTCTGTTTTTGTTTTTGTTTTATTTTGAGACAGAGTCTCACCATATAGACCAGGAACTCAAGAGGTCTATCTGTCTCTGCCTCCTAGGTACTAGGGATAAAGACCTGAACACACCTAAACAGCTTAAATAGAAAAACTAGCCCCACATTACCCTCCCAGCTTTTTGGCAGAAACGCTTTTCTACTTAGCAGTTTCCCTTGCTTGTATTGGAAAGTATAGGTAAGGTATGTCCTTTTCAAAGGAGATACCTTTGTCTCTCTACTGAACATAGAGACTCACTGATTCCTTTAGTAGCTCTTACTGTTGACGTTGGGGTTATGTAACTGAGATTTTATTTTCCATAGGAATTTAGCAAGAAATAGTTATTTTTAATCCATTGGGCCTTTATAGTTTAAATTTTTGAAAGTTCTGGAAATAATAAGAAATTTAGTGTTTATCAAATGCCAGAAATCTTTAATAGACATAAGTAAGATTTGGAGGAAGAAGTTTCATTGACTAGCAATATGACTTATACAATATGCTAACTGCTTTTTGGATGTACATATGTAACTAGATTTTTTTATCTTTTTTTCTTTTTCTTTTTTTCCAATTTCTTTGTAGCTAGATTTATCCCCCCCTCTTTTTTCCCCCAATTCCGTGTTTAAGAGTTGAAATTAGGTAGACATGTTTTCTATTGTTACTTCTTGTTAGTGGTACAGATTTTTGTATTTAGTTAATTAAACTAAAGTATCCTCAGAGTGTAGTTAGTTATTATTTGTAACTATTTCTTTAAAGCCTGATTAAGTGTAAGTAGGCCTAGCATTAGTAATGAGTATGTTTGTGTTGAAACAGTAAGTGATAATCTTGATAAAATGCATTAGGTATCTTCTAAAATATGACTATATTTCTTATATTGTCTAGAGATGATATTCTACAGAGTCTGACTATAGTACACAACTGCTTGATTGGTTCAGGGAACCTTCTACCTCCATTGAAAGGAGAGCCAGTTACTAACTTGTAAGTAAAAACAAAACAAAACACCCAAAAAACTACATGTTTTACTCTTTTGACATTTGACTATATTTTAAGTTTACCTACTTCATGGGCTACTGTTTTGTTCTTGATGTTGTTTCTGAATTATTTAATCTTTCATATTTGTAATTTTTAGAGCAAAAAGAAAATCTAAGGTATAATTTAGGTCTGTGAAGTTGTTAAAGGTTTTTATCTAGATTTTTCATATAGTTGCAAGATAGAATATCTTTACATGCTAGTACATTTTAAAACAACAGTTAAGAAGTATTAATTTAAGATTGATACTCTTCTTTTTTAAAAAGCAAGCAAACAAACAAAACAAACCCTACTTTGCCAGCAGTCAGCATCGAGTTAGGATCCTACAGCCCAAACCAATCCTATAGGAGAGTGTTTTTACTACCATTGCTTCAGTGTTGCTTTTCGGTACATCATGTAGAATATTTCATCCATTGCTGGTGCTGCCCTCTGGGCTGTGCACAGTGGAGGTGCCATGAAGTGAGTGCCCCCTCAGCGTGAGGGGTCAGCAGCTGGGTTATTATGAGATTTCTCCCAGCATCTATCTTATTGCTGAGAAAGGTAATGAAGATCACATAAAAAATGAGTAGATAGCTATCCTTAAAAATTGGGGATTGGAGAAATTATTTGCTGTTTTTTGCTTTTTAATTTTTAATAGAACCATAAAAGGCGTTGCTGGAAGAGTGTTCAGGAACATGACTATACTTTGTATGGTTGTTTGGAGTTATACTTTCCAAAACATATTCTATTATTTCACCCTAAAAGCATTTTTTTTTCTTTCTCTTTTTTTTTTTCTTTTTTGAGACAAGGTTTCTCTGTGTAGCCCTGGCTGTCCTGGAACTCACTCTGTAGACCAGGCTGGCCTTGAACTCAGAAATCCACCTGCCTCTGCCTCCCAAGTGCTGAGATTAAAGGCTTGTGCCACCACTGCCGGGCCAAAACATTTCCTATCATAGAACTTTAGAGTGTTAAGTGTAGAAATAGTACTGTAATTTAGGAGGCAAAATCTGTTTTAAGCTTGTTTAAGAATTTGGTGAGTCTTTGAAAAAAAATTAGATTTTTTTTCACTCATCTATTTTATAGTTGGATACAAGAACAATTTTACCAATGTTCATTTTTGTTAAGAAAGATTAATTTTCACATATATTTAAAAATGAGAGCCCTTTGACCCTTTTCTCTCCAATGATCTTAATCCGTGCCATATTTTAAACACAGCCCTTGTATAGCACACAGAGTGCTGTTTCCTGCTTACCAAATTGGGTGTGTCAATAGAGTTCTACAGAAAGTGTTAACAAGGAAGTATTGTGGCCATTCAGTGTAGTAATTTGTCTGAGAGCTCGAGCCTGTGTCTTAGGATGGTTGGGATGCAATGGTAAATGGCCGGTTGAGGGGGCTCCTGTGCTTCCCTTGCAGTTTATCTTGGCACATAGCTCTGCCGTGTATACGATCAGAGAGGCAAGTCTTCGTCTTTCTTTCTGGGATTTTCTGTTTGGTTGATTGGTTGGGTTGTTTGTTTGTTTGTTTGTTTGTTTGAGATTAAGGTCCCTTTGTAGACTTGGCTAAGCTCAAAACACACACCAGTGCTTCTACCTTAAGCCTCCAGCATATTGGGCTTACAGGTGTGAGCCACCAAGCCTGGCTGTTACAAAAGTTCCTTATAAACCAGATTCAGTGGCTCACATATGTATTGGAGTGGCTGAGGTAGGAGAATTTTAAGTTTGAGGCCAGCCTGGGCTGCGTAGCAAGATTTTGTTTCAACCTTTCTCCCCTCAAGAAAAAATTTCTATACTTGTTTATTAGAACGTCAATTTGATTTTTATGAGATGCCTTTTCCTAAAAAAAAATGAGTATATTACTAAGTGCCATATAATACAGCACTATTTAAGCTCTGAAATTGACACTGAGTTCTACTCATGAGGTTTTCCACTAGAAATATAATTTAGACTGAAAAGTTTTATACTTTAGATTTCTTAAAGTTAGCAGGCTTGTCTTCTCATACTTGTAATTGTAGGAAGCTGAGGTGGAAAGTTGGAAAATATGAGGTTTGGCCATAGTGAGACAGAAAGAACAGTGGGTAGGGGGACACAAACCATCACTTCTGGATAAAAAATTTAATATACAATATAATTAAATCATATAAAACACATTAAATATAGTTTTTAAAATCAAACGTGTTCTGTGTCTGTGCAGAATAATGACTATGTTCTTTAGAGTTAAAAACAAGTCATCATCTCTTTGATTTAAATTGCCAAGTAGAAACTTACATTTTTTTCCTTTATTTCATTATTTTATATGTATGGGCAACAGATGTCCGTGGAACTGGAGTTACAGACTCCATATAACTCTAAGCTGTCATCTATGTGGTGCTGGGAATCAAACCCAGGTCCTCTGCTAAAACTGCCAGGGCTCTCCTCTATTAAGTGGGAATTAAAAAAAAAAAAAGAAAACAAACAAAAGCTTTCCATTGGCTTTTAGGTAATTAGCAAAATATTTCCAGTAATAGTTTGTATTGTCTTTATCCAAAAATGTGGAGTACAACACTGTGCTTTTATTTCTTGCGTGCACTATTTTCACTTTTATTAAAGAAGTGAATAAATCCAAAACTAATAAAATAGCCTTTAAACCTTCTAAAATGCTATTCTCCTACAGTAAAATGGTTGTTAAAAAGTCATCTAAATTGAGTTGAAAAAAAAAATTAAATCAGTGGCTACATCCTGTGACACCCTAAGTGTGAAGAATGAATAGAGTGTAGTTCACAGAGACTTTGAGCAGATTGAAGCTGAGAGAACCCTGAGGTAGACTTTAGTCTGAAGGCAATGGAGGGAATCCCGTGTATGGAGAGAATAGGCTGCATTATAGTGGTGAGTCTATTAGTGTAAAGCCTCAGGTGTTAAAATACCACAGCAATTTGGGGAACTATTAGCAACTCAAAAAATGTTTTTCAATGTGTATTTAAATTCTTCATCTAAGTTTTGTGTATAAAAAAATGTATCATGTTGTGTTACACTTAGAGTCAAGTGACTCAGTATCAAATCAGGTCTGGTTTCTGTATTTGTTGGTGATATCATTTGTCCTCTGGAAAACTGTGATGAAGAACAGATGCCTACTTCACTTCTAAGTAGCTCTGTTTTTAATGGAGTTCATGTGATGATATTAATTTCACTATTATGGGAATAGCTACTAAATGCAAAACTTTTTTTTCCTGTGCTGTACAATGAGTGACAGGCAAATACAAAAAGCTAAATGCAAAGTTTAAAAGTAAATGATGGAGCAGTTTGGTGGGGGTGGGGGTGGGGATGGGGAGGAGTCACTACCTGTAGTTACTGTAAACTTTTGAGTGTCAAACGTGTGCACATAAGATCCTTGAGGGTAATTAAGGCCAAAAGCTTTTCAGCTTATTACAACTTAAAACAGTTTGAACTTTAAGCAGTTATGCTCGATGCCATACATTGCTGAATGAATCTTAGAATGAAATTTCTCCCTTCTTTGCTCCTGAGACTTTAAGAGAGGCACTACTGCTACAGTAGTTAGGAAGTACAGTTCTACCTGTATAGATGTGAAAATTGGATTATGTCTTTCCGTTGTCACACAGGGACTTTGGACATTGCCTTTAATCCTGAAATCCTCAATTTTCTCCTTTTCAGTCCACTTTCTGTTAAAATCTTTTAGGTCTAACCAGATATTACAGGATGCAGAAACTAACATCTAAAAAACAGGGTTACTCAAGGTAGAGGAGTCACCATTTTCATCTCCAAATACATCTTTTACTTTGTTCACCTTTCCTCTGATCTGATGCATCATAGTCAAGTCATTCTCTGGGATCTCAGCTGTTACTAACTGTCCACTCAAAAATTCTTACCAACTAAGCTTGAGACCATTTCATTGATGTGTGAAAGGTTGTGTTGCGTATACAATGAGGGGCAGGGCTAGCTAACCTCTCTTGGCACCTCCAGGAAACTACCCAGCACTGCTGGGGAAGCTGCACACAGGAAAGGAAACAGTTACTACTCCACGGTGAGTAACCCTGTTTTCTCCTTATTTCGCCTTCTGATTGTTTCCATTGATTTTTAAAAGCTTTGTGTCTCAGACATGAAAATCTGTTCTCATACTTACATTTAAATCTCCAGTGTGTAAAGTTCCTCTTAGCAGTCCTCTGTTCCCATGGTAGCTCTTCAGTTGTGTTAGTTTCATCTGTTATGGATGCAGAGAGCTGGGTACAAAGAGATGGCCAACTGTCTCTTGTGAACTTGTAGATTACGAGAGGCACACCTGCCAGTGGCTTGATTGTAAATCTTTTTATTTATTTTATTCAGAATGGAGAAGGATTCTTGGGAAAGACTTACGTATAATACAGTTGTACCTGTTTGGTGACAAATGATCCAGTCTTTGTATACATCTGACTTTCATTTTTTTCCTTTATGTTTTTGTCATTTCTTCATTTTTTAGCATCCTCTGTTTGTCACCAGTTTTAATTGTTCTAATTCTACCTAAATATAAGATGATTGCAATCTAATGGGACAGATAATGTGGTAGTCTAAGGTGTTTTGTTATAAAGTGGGCAGCCTGTTCTAGGAACAATGATACTGATTTTACTCCGTTATCATTAACATGTAGAACTGTTTATACTGTGTTATATTGGAATTGTTTTTCAGAAATGTGTTTAGTTCTCAATACAAATGATAATAGCTGCTAAGATGGATAGATGGATGGATGGATGGATGGATGGACGGACGGATGGACGGATAGATGGATGAGTGAGCAGAATGGACTTCATACAGGGGAATATGGAACTTAAATTGTAGTTTGCTCTTTGCTTGTTTTCTCTATGTAACACAGGCTGGCCTCGAGTATATAGACCTGTGCTACCACATACGATGTATATACTCATTCAGAAACATTTGCTGTAAAATATGTCAAACCAATTAGAGTTAATTTGTGATAGGTAGAAAGAGATGGAATTAAAGTTGGTTCTTAGATAAATTAATATAAAGGGAATTCTTGGTAACAAAATTAAAGTTTAAGTATAATTAAATACCTTATATATGAATGATATGGAAGTTATATTTTAATTTGTGTCCCAAAAAATAGGAAAAGAATAAACTATTTTTAAGTTTCAATACTTTAAAACCTTTAAAAGTAGATTTGTTTTTCTATTTGATATTACCCAACAGACCATGAAATAATGCAGGGTATTTGTTTTGTTTAATTAAAATAAATGATAGAAAAGCAATTCAGAGTTGACACATATATTTATGAAATTAGATTTAGGCTTTTCAGGTAATATTTGTTTTTAAATATGATTGATGTTAGAAGAGCCAGCAATCCATATAATGAAATACTCTATGGACTATTAAGTGATAGTGTTTGTGTAGTATTTGTGTTGTGTGGGTCTGTATGGGGCAACATATGTGAAGGCCAGAGGTTGCTGTTGGATGTCTTTCTCCAGCATTCTCCACCTTCGTTTTTGAGACAGGGTTTCCCCATACCTGGTTTTGCAGCTTTGTCTAGAGTGACTGACCAGTAACCCCTCGAGGTTCTTCTTTACATTCTCCCCAGCACTGTGCACCGTGTTCAGCTTTTTACTTGGGTCCTTGAGTCTAATGTCAGCCTGGTGCAGCAAGCGTTGTATTGACCATGATGTCTCTGTACACCTTTGATAGGTTTTTTTCTTTTTTTATGCAGAAAGAATTATGGAAAATCATTAACTATAGAAATTATTTTTTAATCTTATTAAGGTCGAGTGACTGAATATTTAGTGTTCTGTGGTACTGAGTAGAAACTGAGTAGTGTTACAGTTTTACTTGAGACAACTAGTAGTTTTGTATCTGCAGTGAAGGTTTCTGTTCTCACAAGCCAGGGATGGCAAACCCTTTCCAGTGTTCCACCAAGAAGGTGGTAACAGCTCCCACGCACTTTGTCATTGTTCTTTTCTGTTTAGTGCACTAGAGACTCATTGTAAGGCTTTCTTATGCTTTTCTGGCTTGGATTTTTGGGTACATACTTATGTTTGATCATAAAAAGTTAACAAAATGCTGAAATTTGCACTCGTTGCCACAGGTTGAAACTCTATAGAAAGAAAACATATCTTTAGAAAATCTCATAAAAGCAAAGTAGCATTTTATGCTATAAGATGTTAAGGAATCTTAAAATACGTTAGCGAGAAAGAACCATTCCTTGTTTATAATCTGTTGGTTTGGTTTTGAGATTTGCTGTCCTAGGATCTGAGTGATGGTCAACAGGATAGTTGAGGAACCAGGATTCTGAAGTCATGAGCTATCTATAGTTAGGATTTGTAAGCCAGATAGAATGCTTGCAGCTTAGCTGCTTTTGCGAGTACCCTTGGGTATGTTGATTGAAAAGTGGTGTTTCCTTCCCCATTATACATGTTGCAAGCTTATAATATTAGGTAATAACAGTTTTTGTGTATTATTCCATTGCCCTAGGTTGGATTTGTTCATTCTATTCTTCCTTTGCACTTGTACCTATGTTCTACATCTTAGAAAGTATCTTCTCTGCATAATAGAGTAGCTGGAGCCAGTTTTGAAATTGTGAAAATTGAGGTAAACGTATATATAAATTCCGATGTATAAATTCTTAATTCTCCCATAAAATGAGTTCTTATAAATCTAAAGGTAGCTCTCAGCCATCTATTCAACTTAGCTGCGTCTGGTTGTACTGAAATATTTCTTTTGGGCAAATGTTTGTTGTTTTCAAGGGTTTGACTTTTTAGTCAGGCTGGCCTGAAGCTCATTATGTAGCCGCAGCCTGGCCTTGAACTCACAGTGATCTGTAGGCTGCAGCCTCCAGAGTGCTGGGTTCACAGGCCACCATGCCTGGCTCATGACTGGTCTTTAGTTAAGATTAAGCATTTCCAGATAGCCATGTAGAAACCACATTTTACTACTGTGTTAGGAAAGGTCCGTTTTGCTGGTTGAAAGAGAAGGAGTAATAATTATTTAGAGAGCCACGTATGTTGTCTTAGTTACTTCAGCAATACAAGTTGACTGAATTGTAAAGTATAATTGTATAATTAGAAAGCTGAGTTTTCTTTTTGCAGATGTATAAATGCTTATGGATGAATTTAAGCTTTTCCACTTGAATATTCAGTTATCAATATAATGTCTATTGAGAGATGATTTTTTTCCTTGAAGGCACTAACTTAACACTTTCTTTAAGTTAGTTAATATGTTCTTACTGATACAGCTGCATTAATCTTCAGAAGTATAAGGAATTGAAGTACAAGAGAGTAGAAGTTTTGTTACAGGGCATTATCTTTGTTTTAACTTAAACATTGTAACAATGAGATTTTTTTTCCTTGGCCTTTGGTATTGATATTATTAATAAATGCAAACTCTCTTGTTTTTATACAGGGTACCAAGTATGGTGTCCTTAGAGGAAACAAAATTGTATACGGGACTGGAACATGGTATGTCAATACTAACTGAAGTAGATCTGTAGAGGTTTCTGTGTAGCTTTTTTGTAAGGATTAGAATGGAGTAGTTTTGTAGTTGTAGATCTTAGATTCTTTGTGGTATATAAAATATACTCACTATACAACAATTGTTTTCTTTTCTCTGAAGAAACTAAGTGTCCATGTTTGTTTCTGAGACAGAATCTCACTGTATAACCAAGGCTGGCCTCAAGCTCAGGGATCTCCCTGTCTCTACCTCCGACTTTAGAAATTATTATATAAAGAATTAACAAATAACAGAAATTGGGTTCATAAATTTCATTGCTTTCTGTGTTCAGAAGTAAGCTTTGCTATGTAATGTTCATTTTATGTTTTTTTAATTAAAGTCCAGTTATCTATCTGTGTACAAGTGCATTCCATGGTCAGAGGACAACTTGCTAGACTGGATTTTCTTTCTATTGTGTTGGTTCTGGGCCTCAAACGTAGGCTATCAGTCATTGGAAAGACCTTTACCAGCTAAGCCATCTCACCAGCCATATTTTATTGTTTTAGGATGATTCATTAAAGTGAATGAGAATATTGTATTCTGTTGATTTTTTGTAGCTGTTCATCTATGAGTTTTAATTCAATTAAAATTTTTGATGTGATGCTGGGATCATACCTAGAGACACGAGGGGATAGATAAGTGTTCTCCCACTGAGAGGACATCTCAACTATACGAGGGGGACAGACAAGTATTCTACCACTGAGAGAACATGTCAACTGTATGAGGGGGACAGACAAGTGTTCTCCCACTGAAAGGATGTCTCAACTATACGAGGGGGATAGAGAAGTGTTCTACCACTGAGAGGACATATCAACTCGTAAATTTAAAATTAGTATTTTGTGAAACAACTTGGGATATTGCTCAGTGATAAAGCACACACCATGCCTGAGGCCCTGGGTTAATTAATTTCCAGCATTCCCCCCCACCAACTGTGTTTTATTTTATTAGAGTTCAGACTATAACCTTAATAAAAAGACAGTAAATTTTCTTACTGATGGGTTAATAATAGAATTAGTTACATGCATTAGTTTCTAAGGTATAACTGTTGGATTTAGGTCACCCAATAGTATTTTCTCTCTTTCCTCTCCCCTACTTTAAAAAAAGTATATATTTATTTTTTTATTGTATGTGTACAAGTGTTTTCTGCATATATGTATGTGTACCACATTACCATGGAGGTCAGAAGAAGGTGTCAGATCCCCTGGAACTGAAGTTAGAGCTAGTCATGAGATGCCATATGGGTACTGAGAACTAAACCCCCATCCTGTGTAAGAGCGGCAAGTGCTTTTAACCCCGCAGCCATCTCTCTCCCACCTTGACAAAATATTTCATAAATAAGTATCTTATTTTGGTCATTTGAGACCAGTCTCTTGTGGCTCATCTTGCCTTCAGCTCCTGCTCTTTCTTCCTCTTCTTCCCAAGTGCTGAGGTTACAGATGTGAATCACCATCCTCAGTTATGTGTGTCTGTTTATTCATTTATGGATTGATTGGAGACAGGGTCTTGCTTCCTAGAGCAGTCTAGCATTGACCCATCCCTTGTTTTACTCTCTGAGGTGTTGGAGTTACAGGTGTGCCTCGATGCTCTGCTCAAGCTTGGAGGCTTTGAGTGGTAGTGTGTACCATACTCAGCCACTGACTTAACTATGTTAAAGGCAAAGCCGTCTCTCCTCCTCTTTTCCTTTTCAGAGGGTCTTTGGTTAAGCTGTTGTTAAAAACAAATAAAATCAGGAACTTTCCATGTCTAAAATGCCATCTCATTATTATTTTTTTAAATAGACCTATCCAGAGAAAACCACCGAGAAGTAATTGCTAGTGTCATAAGGAAACTTCTTAGTAAGTATATATGCCTGTAACTTCCCTGTATTCCTACACTTTAAAATTGTATCCTGTGGCAGGTGTGCTTTTACTTAACTTTTTTTTTTTTTAAATTGAATTAGAGTGAATATCACCCCCCCCCTTAAACAGCAGATTGGGGTTTGTATAATTAAGATTAGCTAAAACTTTTCTTCTCCTATTTTAGGCCATATACTTGATAATTCAGAAGATGATACCAAATCACTGTTTCTCATCATAAAGGTAGAAGTGGCTCCACAGCTCCGTAATGGTTAATGTGCTTTTCTTGCCTGGTGACTTCTGAATAAATGTTCAAATTCTTTAACACAGATCATTGGAGACCTTTTGCAATTCCAAGGATCTCATAAACATGAATTTGACTCCCGATGGAAAAGCTTTAACTTAGTAAAGAAATCAATGGAAAATCGGGTCAGTATTTTCACCTGAAATTCTGAATTACTATTTTTGAAAAAATGTATAGTAGTCCTGATTTGATGATTATTGTTTATAGAGGAAATTTGACCTATAAGTAGCTTTAAGAGAATTGCATGAAACCAACTTCTTCCTCCTCTTCCTTTTTTGCTATAGGATTCTTGCTACATAATAATAAAATATATGACTTTTTAAAAGAAGATTTTAAAAAAGAGAATACTGTATGTGGATTACAAACATGAAACGTATCAAATGGATCCTATTTCTTAGGACTGTCATTAACTTTTAGAGTACTTGTCTAGCATGTGTGAGGCCCTAAATTTAAAATAATTTATTAAGTGATAATGTCTGTTACTCATGATCATATATGTATCCATGTAGAGATTTGCTTAGTAACATTCAGGCTATCTTATAAAAATGTGAGGAAATTTTAAAAAGGAAAAAAAGAAGAAGATTGCCCACAGGTATGAACTTCATGTGAATCTGAGGGAAAGTTCTTGTGTTAATTTCATGATCCAATATGAAAATCAGTATAAGCTTCTTTAGGCACCTGGAAGGAAAAATACCCCAAAGCTGTTCAGAACAGTGTTCTCTAGTAGATGGTGATCAAATTCAGTCTCTAGATCCCTTTCTACTATCTGTGCTGGACACTGAAGATGGAGGAGAATGTGAGCAGGAATGGGAGCTATGGTAGGCAGTGGAAGAATGCTAGAAGGTAAATTAGGTCAGTAGTTTGGTGGTAAAAAGTCCTTTGGTTCATATTCAGCAGTGGAGAGGCAGTAAAAAGAATATACATTGTAAACATGAGCCACCATACCTAGCTGAAAGCTAGGATCGATTTGATTTGAATACAGGAAAGTGTATGTACTGACTGTTAGAATGTTCTGTCACATTTAGAATCTAGGTGGAAAAAAAGCCTAAATCAAGGCTTTTAAGATGCAGATAGAAGGATTTAGACAAAAGATAAAATTGGAGGGCTTTGATTGTTGATGTTACTATTTAAATCGGTGGCACCAGATCTGGCTTATAGTTACAGGCCGCCATCTTCCCTAGGCTAGGCCTGAGGCCATGAGCATCGGTGTGTTCTCACTGCTGAAGTTTGGCTCAGGCCACCTGGTCAAGCAGTCAGAGACACCGACCCTGCCACCCATGAGACGCCAGTGTGGGGCCAATCTTCCATGCTGTCTCCACAAGGCTGGGCTGAGCCCAGACCATCGCACCATCCACGCAGTGCGGTACCCGGTAGAAATGAGACGCTAATGCTTTAAAGCTTAAACAAAGGCTTTATGTGTTTGGTAATGCTCAATTGACAAGATGCTCACACACTTAGAGATGTTACCCAAATAACTAACCTAGATATAAGTTGTTACCCAGGACTGTTCTCGATACATGTGTGGTCCTCTATGCCTCCTACATCTCTGCCTCCTTAGCTCCTCCTCTTCCTTCTCCTCTTCCTCTCCTTACTCCTCTTCCTCTCTTTACTCTTCCTCTTCCTCTCCTCCTTCTCCTCTTCCTCTCCTTATTCCTCCCAACTTGTGGAGGAGTATCCCGCTACATTTGATGACTAATGTGATAAAGAATAACAATTACAAATAATTTTATATTTACTTATTTGTGTGTGGAGGCATACATCTGTGAGTGGAGTTCAGAGGACAACTTGCAAGAGTCAGTTCTCTACTTCCAGTGTAGGTCACAGGAGCTGAACTCTGGTTGTCAGCTGTGCGTCAGTTGGGTTTGCTCTTCAGTCACTTTTTCTCCCCTATGTCCATTTTCATGGTCTGGGTTGCATCTTTGTTATTGTTATTGGCTTTTTTGTTTGTTTGTTTGTTTGCTTGGTTAGTTGGTTTTGTTTTGAGACATGGTCAATCTGCATAGCCCTGGGTGGCCTGGAACTCAGAGTGATCCACCTACCTCTGAGATTAAAGGTATGTGCCACCATGTCTGGCTCTACCCTTTGTTTTGAGGATTCAGTGAAAGCTTATTGAGGCGTTTGCTATTTGTTTTCCAGCTCCATGGAAAAAAGCAGCATATCCGAGCACTGCTAATCGACAGAGTGATGCTGCAGCACGAGGCAAGTCTCTCAGTAGTCACCTCTCAGTGCTCCATTCTAAGGAGTAATCACTGCAATAGTTTCACAATTAAATGGGTTTTCAGTAAATACTTCAAGACTTGATTTGTATTATTTCTTTTTAAAGTTGCGAACACTAACTGTTGAGGGTTGTGAATACAAAAAAATACATCAAGATATGATCAGAGATCTTCTTCGATTATCAACAAGTTCATACAGTCAGGTGAGGTTCTATACTCTCCCATATTTTTATTTTGTTATATGCAATCTAAATATCCTTGTTTTAACAGTGTAGCTTAAGTAATCCCTCATAGAGGGTCCCCCAGAAAGAAAACAAGAGAACCATAACTAAAATCTAGCACTCCCACCCCAATGGCATTAGAAATACCTTTCAAATTTCAAATAGATTGAAATCTCGCCTTAGTGTACAACACCACTATGTTTGCAGTGTAATTTCTCCCTCTCCCCTCCATTTTCTCTCTCTGAGAGACAGGGTTTCTCTCTGTAGCCCAGCTGTCCTAGAACTCCCTTTGTAGATCAGCAGGCCTCGTCCACCTTGATGCCTGGCTAGTTACTTCTCTTTTTAGATCCCCATGTTTTCTTCCAACAAGGTCTTGCTGTTTAGCCAGACTGGCCTTGAACTGTGCTGGAAGCAGTGGTATACGTGCCACCATGTCCAGCTTAAATTGTTTCTCTGTGTTTTAAATTTTAGAGATTGTTCTAGTAGAATGGTGCTCCCATTTAATTCTGTGAACCTTTGAAGGCTAATCTGGAATGGTTATATAATTCCTTCTGTGTGTAATCCTCACGTTTCAGGGAGTTGGTAATATATAACATGTATTATATACTATAATACATTATAGTATTATAATGTATAGGATCTTTCTATAGTATATAGAACAGAGAAATTACAAGATTTGTGTATACCAGTTCCTTCTAACTTGATAATTTCCTTTGCGTGGGATTGGACACTTGATCTTCTTTTCAGCAGTAACTTAGAGTGTCTGCTTTTTGCCTTCAGATATGATAATAAGCTGTTGCTTACAAGTGCCATTCAACTTTCCTCTCATCAAAACAAAATACATGATAATATTTCCTTTTTAATAATTATCCCTTTACTTTTCAGGTTGTGTGCTTTCTGTTATTTAGGAAGCCATCTGAGTTATCATCCCTTTGTTTTTATACTTCATTAGACATCTTTTTAATTCCTTGTCAATTTTTTCCAGGTCAGAAATAAAGCTCAGCAAACATTTTTTGCTGCTTTGGGAGCATATAACTTCTGTTGCAGAGATATTATCCCCTTGGTTTTGGAGTTCTTACGGCCTGATAGAAAGGATGTCACACAGCAGCAGTTCAAGGTATAGGTTCTGTTTTAACTTTTGCAGTAAACATCTATAGATCCATCCTTGAAGGTCTTCAGTTAATATTTTGTTATATTTGCTTATCATATATCTTAAAATGTGTGTAAGTTGATAGTATCAGAACATTTCATCATGATTAGTGTTATGGAGAAAATACAGGGCGGAGGCCCCTTTGGAAACAGTTAAGCTGAAGTAGCATAACCAATGTGAAAGGAGGACCAGAAACAGGAAGAAAGAAGGTTATTGTGAGCAACAGGTAAAAGTAGAAAAAGAGAGCTAAGAGATTTCAGACGTGACATGTAAATGAATCTTCATAAGTAGATAGATTGAGGGATATTAAGGACAGGTAAGAGTAAGTGCTTGATGGCTTACTGTGAGGGACTGATGCAGGGGTGTCCTATCTTTATACTTCTGCATAGTACAAGGGGTTATAGGGGAGGTGGGAGATCCCTCAGCCCCAAGAGTTTCCAGTAAGCCTGGGCAACATGGTGAGATCCCATCTCAAAACAAAATGAAAAAATTAGAGGTCAAAAAACAAAACTGACTGAGATACCATTAAAAGAGGGAAACAGACAGAAGGCAATAGAGAGACCTTTCGGGGGGGGTGGAGGGGAGACATTCATCAGTGCCAGCTTCCTGGAGAGGATTAAGACAAGCACTAAGCATGTTCCTTGAAGTTTGTAAGGTGGAAATCAATAGGCTGCAAAGTAAAGTTTTATTAGAACAAGCCACTGTTTTATGTAATTTGTACATCTTCTTTGAGATGATTAGTTGGAGACTTATGCCAAGGGGCTGACTGTTTCCTTTCTTCCTTCATTTCTGGTGGCTGACTTTCTGCCTCAGTGCAGGATATTCTTTCTGGAAGGTCTGCCTCATTTGATTATATATTGGCCAATCTTGTTAAGAATGGCTTATGTGGGCAACAGTAGAGAGGTTAAGGTTAGCAGTGCCTGTATGTAGAGCCTGAAGGGGACTGGAATAGATAGTAGGTAACAGTCTGACTTGGGATCTTTTTTATCAGAGTGTTCTGGAAATTAAAAAAAAAAAAGTTTTGATATCAGTAGAAAATGTATCCACTTCATCAGACTTATCTAATTAGACTTTGTCAGTAAAAACATACAGTTAAGCAGCTGGGTTTTTTAAAAGATATTTTTAACTTATTGTTTGACAATTTCACACATGTATACAATATATCTCTTCATATCTACCCTCCTCCTAAGTAACCAAGCTTTTATATACTTACTTAGTAACGTTCTTAGCAACTTGATCTTAGCTGGTATTTGATAAATCATTTCAAACTTTAGGTCTTAAAAATATTCAGTGCTGCTTTTCAAGGTCATTGTCATGTCTAAGGAAAATAAGAGTGGAGTTTGTGTTGTTACAAACATGCCTACCTTTTTAAACAGTCATTCTTTAAACAAATCCTCTATTAAATGACTTAAAAAATATTAATGGATGCCACTTGGTTATACCTCAAGTTTATGGTTTTAAAAATAACACATAAAATGTGTGAACCTATTTATAAATTAGCTGTAAGTATATAAATAATCATTGTAAAAATTTAAGAACATGTTGAAGTCAACCATGACTCTTACTTTCCTTGTAAATGTATGTGTTCTTATAGGGCGCCTTATACTGTCTACTTGGGAATCACAGTGGTGTATGCCTGGCAAACCTTCATGACTGGGACTGCATTGTGCAGACCTGGCCAGCACTTGTTTCTTCGGGGCTTAGCCAAGCAATGTCACTGGAAAAGCCATCAATAGTGAGACTATTTGATGACCTTGCCGAAAAGATTCATAGACAATATGAAACAATTGGCTTGGACTTCACAGTAAGCAAACCACTTATTTATTTATTTATTTATTTACTCATATTTTAATGGAAATTCTGGCTTTTATTTTCCATGTCTTTCCTTTTTTCTGTAATAATGTCTGGCTTGTGGTTATAATTTTTAAAAGGCATTTGCTTTCTCTTTCCATCTAGGGCTTTTTAGTGATCACTATTGTAGATAATGGTGGGACACCAAATTGGAATGTGTCTAGAAATAGATCAGGTCATTTCTACCAAGAGGCTATTCCAGTTACCATTCCTGCATTTACCATGTTCCATAGATGCTGCCATTGCATGTTCCTCCCTCCCCTCCACTCACTTTCCCTTCTCTCTGATTCCCTCTCTGGTTGGTCTAGAACTTTTTTTGTTTAACAGACTGGTCTCAATCAAACTCACTCTGCTTCTTGAATGATGGGATTACAGACATGACCCATCATGGCCAGTCATGGCAGGTTTTTTAAAGAGTTGATTGTATTTTAGGAGGTTAGCTAAACTAGCCAAAGGCACAGAATATTTACTGCTAGCTAGATTCATAACTTAGTGCAGAATATTAAAAATTTTTTTGGATGGATGAGAAAGAAATTTCACTGGTTCTCAAATGATAGGTTTTTAAATGATAGGACATCATTTAAGCACTTTTTGGAAAGTCAAGTCAGTGTCTAGTTCTGTAGTCCATGCTAGCCTCAGACTTATAGCAATCTTCTGTCTCTGACTTCTATATTCTGAGATTACATGCAGATATTGTGCATGAGCCACCTTTCTTAAGCATGTAAGATGCTAAGTGCACACATTCACGCTTCCTCAGTGCACCAGGATAGACAGAAAAGTGAGGAGAGTTGACTTCTTTCTTTCCTCAGGTTGGCTATGTTTTCCATCCTATTGACCAGAATTATAGCTGTGGTTATAAATTCATCCCTTGCTCTTTGAAACTGTCGTTATATTATAATTAGCTTTCCCCTACCTTACCCACATATGGTCTTCTGTAGCCCAGGCTGGCCTTGGGTTCTTAATCCTCCTGCCTTCATCTCCTGAGTGCTCTGATTATAGGCATATATCACCATATCTAGGTAGATTATTTTTTCTTTAAAAATTAATAATAATAGTAACTTGAAATTTTCAAATCATTCATCTGTCTGGCAAAATGGTACAAGGGAAAAGGTGCTTGTCACCAAACCTGATGACGTGAGTTTACTCCCTGAACTGAAAGCATAAGCATTACATTTGTTGATTTGTTGTATATACATATATGAGTCCATGTTTGCATATACTATGACACATGTAAAGATCAGAGGACATGTTGTAGGAATCATTTCTCTCTTTCTACCCATGTAGATATGGTCCTAAGAACTGAATTCAGATCATCAGGCTTGACATCAAGTTCCCTTCTTTCTCTTCATTAAATAGTACACATTATATTATGTGTCATGACTCTACTTTTTTCCTTTTAATAAGATTCCAAAGTCATGTGCTGCAATAGCAGAATTACTTCAACAATCAAAGAATCCTTCCATTAGCCAAGCACTACTTAGTCCAGAAAAGATTAAAGAAGGACAGAAGCGTCAACAGGATAAGAATGCTGATGCCCTAAGGTAATTGATAAACTTTCTGCTCAGACAAAATATTATAGTTAGTACATTTTTTCTTGGTCTACAATATAAATATAACTTACACAATGGATTTCTGGGGAAATGCAAAAAGTTGGGAGATGATTGTTGTAAAGGGCCTGAATTTTCACTTTTAGGTACAGAGTTGAAAAAAAAATGGCTAATAGTTATTGTTGTATCTTTTTCACTATGAATTCCTTTTGATTGTTTTTTAAAGTACTAATATATACATTCAGACATAATATAATTGGTATACTTTATTATTAAGTCCTAAATTTAAGTTCAATATATTACTTTATAGCTTTAAGTAATCTCTTTTTGATTAAATTTGGTATTAGGATATTAGTAAACTTTTTTTTTTTTTTTTGATTTGGGGAACCAGAACAAGTCCATGGAAACAAAGTAATAGCCTTCCTAACTCAGTTTTGGGTTTACCATGTAACTAGTACATTATCATGCCTACCTACTGTTTTTGAAAATGCCTTATTTTTTATCAGAATATTGCCCAGTCTGATCTTAACTCATGGGCTTAAGAGCTCTTCCTGTGCCAGGCTGTGGTGGCACACGCCTTTAATCCCAGCACTTGGGAGGCAGAGGCAGGCGGATTTCTTGAGTTCGAGGCCAGCCTGGTCTACAGAGTGAGTTCCAGGACAGCCAGGGCTACACAGAGAAACCCTGTCTCGAAAAACCAAAAAAAAAAAAAAAAGAGCTCTTCCTGCCTCAGTATCCCAGTGAATCGGTTATGAATATGGAAGCTAGGTACAACCCCCAAGCTTGTTTTCTAAAGTATCTCTGAATTCCTATTGGTGGTTTAATTGATTTCTGATAGCAGCATACTATACAGACACAGTATACTGGTATCTCTTTGATTACAATTTTAATGTTTACTTTGGAACACTCAAAAATAGTTTTCTGGACATACTAATAATGCTGGTATTTTTTTTGTGCCAAGGCAGGGTGGTCAGGCATTCAAAGCTAGCCTGTAATATGAGGCCTTATCTCAAAAAACAAACAAACAAGCCGGGGGGGGGGGGGAACCCTAAGATTATTAAGAGAAAATAAACAGTTGGTAGTTCGTGGGGTTTTTGTTTGTTTGTTTGTTTCTTTTTTTTTTTTTTCAGTGTCTTTCTTCACTTAGTTTTAGACTGGTCTTGATGTAAGAGGAGAGTGATTTTATATTGCATTATGTGATGTTTGTCTTAATAGTATAGTAAGATCATATTTTATCTGAAATTTTTTTAAAGGAACTATGAATGTTTGGTAAATACTTTACTAGATGGTGTGGAGCAAAGAAATCTGTAAGTATAATTTTTTCTCTTTAAAACATGTTTTATAACCATCAAAACATCGTCTTAACTGCTCTAGTGATCCTGTGCATAGGAAAAGGGATAACTATATTAATGGAATAATTTGTGTGTTAGAAGATTGGGATGGGACATGGGTAGTTATAAGGACAGTTTGGTTTAATAGGCCTGTCTTAATTCTGGAGAAACTTAAAATTATGTCAAACATAGAGTTGTGCATGGTTTCACACACCTGTGATCCCAGTTCTCAGGAGGCTTAGGCTACAAAGCAAAGAAAAAGTTTCAAAACAGATTCTTGTTTTAAGTGGGTTTTAAGAGGAATCTGATTTGTAAGTACCTTCTCTCATTCTCTCAACCACCAGGCCTTGGAAATTTGAGCATATAGGAATCGGGCTTCTGTCTCTACTCCTAAGGGATGACAGAGTGTTGCCTCTTCGTGCCATACGTTTTTTTGTTGAAAATCTCAACCATGATGCAATTGTTGTTCGAAAGGTACATACTTTATTTATTTTGGTTACTGTGTTGGGTTTGAGAATATTTACCTCACCAGACTCTTTAAATTCCTCATAGACAACATATATCCTAATCAATACCTTGAAAGGAATGATTTGGCATCTCCTTCTGTTTGCTCAGAAACGATAAGAATTTGTTCAACAAATGTTGGAAGGTATAACCAAGCATTTTATACATTTAATGCTATAGCTATAGCAAGGAATAAACTTGCAGACTAATAGGAAAGTTTGACTTTTAAAAATTTAAAAACCCATTTTGCAAGCAGAGGGACAAATTTGAGGGTTCAGTTTTTTGGCTTTGTTCTAAAAGTGGTACAAATGAGCTTGAAGAAGGATTCTGGCTTTGTCCACTTCTGAAAGAAAACCAATAAGAGGCCCAGAGGCCAAAGAAAAGGCAGTTCATTGAGCAGAAGTTCAAAGGTGGAGATGCTAGTAGTTGAATGTTTATGCTCCTCCCACCAGTACCAACACACACACACACACAGCGCGCGCACCACTGCAGCATACATGGAGGTCAAAAGATAATTCTTGGGAGATAGGTCTCTACCTCCACTGATGGATTGAAGAATCAGATTGAACCCAGGTAATTGAGCTTGTGCAGCAAGTACTTGTGCTTGCTGAACCATCCCACAGAGCCTAAACTTTTCATGTGTACTTTTTTGGTTAATTTCTCCAATAACCTCTCCCCTGGTATTCCCCTTTCCACTTTCAAGTCTTCTGTTTTGCCACCCCCCTCCTTTCCCATTTCCTTACAGCCTTTTCCCCATTCATGCCCCCTTTCCAGCATCATGACTTCTATATACTCACACTCACTGTACATAAATAACTTGTATATAAATACAAGCTGGGATCTGTATAAAAGACAGCACTGTTGGTTATCTTTCTAAGTCTGGGATACTTTTCTTAATATGATTTCCATATCCATTTGTGAATGTAATTTTTACATTTATGGTTGAGTAAAATTTCGCTTATATGTGTAGCACATTTCTATTATCTGTCTGTAGATAGACATCTAGGCTGGTTCCATTTCCTTGTTATTGTCAGTAGTGCACCATTGAACATAGATGTACAGGTATCTTTGTGATAGAATGCAAGAGTCCTTTGGGGGACCTAATTGTAGCTGCCTGTGGCCACGGACCAACTGGGTTCTCCTGAAAGGGGGACTGGAAATGAAGAAAGGGACAGAGGGCGAGTCATGATTGAACTGCCAACTGCAGACGATGGAATACTGGCAGTTTAACTATATTTTTAAGTTTCTTTTGCAATATTAGAGTATAACCATAATTTTGGGAAATAAAACCAATTTTTTACAATGTAAACAATCTATTTTCTTTAAAGTCAACACCAAGTGGATTACTTTCATGTTACAAAGTTTGGCTGCCAGTTCTTACATATGAATGCATGATAGTGCAGCTTTTAATATCTCATTAAAGAGACATTGTTTTAAATCCTGTCTTTTATACATCTGGTTTCTGAATAACTCCAAGTCTGAGTTACCAGTTTTAAGCCAGCCAACTTTCTATTACCAAAGTTTCAAATTTTTAATCATACCCAGTAACTTACAGGCCAATAATCTATAACCAAGACATGCAGAACATATTTGTACCTTTAAAACCAGTCAGAAACAAAAATTGAAGTGGCTACACATTTTATATATTTAGACTAAACAAAATTTTCTTGCTTTTTCTAGCTGTAATTTCAGGAGAAAAGCACCTTGTCACAGAGATCTTTCTAGGAAAAACAACTCTCAGCTTCCTTATCATAGAAGCCAAAAAGCTGCTGGTCCCTTTAAAAGCAGCTTATGCCAACAATCAGTTCCTGGAAAGGTTTCTCCAGCTGAGGTTGACCCCTAGTTACAGTGCAGGGTAACTTACCAGCTTCTGCTGTGCACATTAAGACTGCCTTTAAAACCAAGTTAAACTAATCCAAAGAGTGGATACCTAGAAGTTTTAACGATTTTTTTCCTTTGGAACATGAAACATAGAACACCAATCATTCAAACAATGAAACAAAAACAGACTATTGACACAGGTGGACAAATTGGTGCACCAAGGACAGACAATAGACAAAGAAAGCAGAACTAAGGATTTCTCCTGTAGAAGCCAGAGAAACTCAGGACGTCTCCTGAATTTTCTCCTGTTCCTAGGAGAGCTCTGAGATAGCCTTTTCCTTCTTTTTAGCTGACACAGCCCAGAGAGAGGACAACTGCTTTTCTGAAACCCTTTCTCTCTCTCATATTCAAGATCTAACTCTTCATCTCTTTCTTTAGGAGGTGCCCTGCTTTCTTAGTTTTCTAATTCCTTCTAACCCTGCTCCTCTTGCCTGAGGCAGCTCTTAGGCTGCAGGAAAATGCCTATTTAGAATTCTTTTGTCTCATGTTTCACTGTTAACCTCCTAAGTGAGGTCAGCCTCGGGTCAACACCTATTCAACCTAGACTGTATCTCCTTAAACACACTTCCTGCAAACACAGCCTCCAAAAAATAACCAGCGCTAGCATCAATGCTGTTTGTTGCTTACCAAGTGCAGAATACTCTTCTTCCTTTTTCCGTGAAGCTCCACCTAAGACAGCGTTTCTCAGTGGGTTCCCTGTTTTCAGGTCCCTCGTTTCATTGTCACCTGTAGCTGCCTGTGCCACAAACCAACCAGGTTCTTCAGAAAGGGGATGGGGGGTGGAAATTAAGAAAGGGATGGAGGGCAAGAGAAACATGGAGCCAAGACAAATTTCTCTGATCAAGGCTCCATGTTTTTCTCGCCCTCCATCCCTTTCTTAATTTCCAGCCCCCCTTTCAAGAGAACCTGGTTGGTCTGTGGCTGCAGGCAGCTACACCTAATCTTTGAGAAACTGCTGCACTGGTTTCCATAGAGTCTGCATGCGTTTACACTCCTACCAAGAATGAATATGGGCTCCTTTTTGTAGGAGGTTTGGGTTTTTTTTGTTTTGTTTTTTGTTTTTTAAGAAGTAGAATCAGTTTCTACTATGGTACAGCATGTTGTAAGAGGGTTTTTTCAAAATGTTGATATATGCATTTTAACCTGTTTGTAGATGGCTATCTCAGCTGTTGCGGGTATTCTCAAGCAGCTAAAGAGAACTCACAAAAAGCTGACCATCAACCCTTATGAAATCAGTAAGTAATACCCCAAGTAAGTAATAGTGCTTTTAAATAACACTTAGAACATTTCTTTGAGTATTCACAGAGGTTAGGAGTGGTAGCATAGGTAGAAAGGTCCAGAATTCTAAAGTCAGCTTGAGCTGTATTAACATAATCCATTGAGCATTTCTTTCTGAGCAGGAAGATTAGAAAAGAATCTTACTTTTCTTACTGTGTTCTCAGAATTTTTCCCCCCTTTATATTATTTACTTATTTTTCGTTGTTTTGTTTTTTGAGACAGAGTTTCTGTGTTAGTCTGGCTGTCATCAAACTTACTCTGTAGACCAGGATGGCTGAAACTCAGAGATCCACCTTCCTCTGCCTACCAAGTGCTGGCATTAAAGGCGTGCACCACTACCCTGAGAGTGTAATATTTTAATTGTGGATTAGACTGTAGTCCACAGAAAAATGTCTCTTAAGAATTTTTCTATTGATATAAAGGACATGCATGTTGTCTAAATGACTAAAATTTTAGTAAGATGTGTTGATAAAGTTAATGACACAGAATCAATGTTAATTTATTTTAATTTTTTGAGAACTGTGTTTTGATCTATAAAAGAACAGTCTTAGGAAATACTTTTGTATTCGGTACTGTGGGGTGTAGAGACATTATGAGAGCAATTTCCCATAAAATGATTCCAATAAATGAATGTGTAGGGAAAGAGAATATGTTAAAATATATATAGGATAATATGTAAAAATATGAGGACTGGACCATAAGGGAAGAATAATGTAAAAAAATTCCTTGAGCTTTGAAAGCTTGAAATTAATTCAGAACCAAATGTTTTAACAAACCTTTTTAATTTAGTGCATCATATTCTCCTAACAGTTATCAATCCCAAATCCATCCATCCCATCTTTCCCTCAATAGTTCAACGTAAACCTCATGCCCCTCCTCAAACTCTGCCCCATCCTACCCAACCCTCTCTCAGGGCTGAGGTCCAGGACCTTGCTCACTGCAGTTTGTTTTGTGTTGTGTGTGGGGGCACACATGCTATCACATTTATGTGGAGGTCAAAGTCCAACAGTGGGAGTCAGTTTTTTCTCTTAACCATGTGGGTCGTCAGGCGGCTGAACTCAGGACCCTGGGATTGTTCATGAACACCTTTACCTAGTGACCCATCTAGACAATAATACGTGGTCTTCTTTAAAGACAGTACTAATAAGTGATTTCTTGTTAAGTGTTGCAGGTAGAGCCAGAGAGATAGCTCTGTTTACGAACATGTGTTATTTTTATGCAAAAACCAAGTTCTGTTTCCAGCACCCACATCAGGCAGTGCACAACAGCTTGTGAGCTAGCTCCAAGGGGATGCCTGTAACTAACCTCAGGCACATGCACATATACAGACATACACACAAGTACATATAAATATATAATTTATATAAACATACATTTTTAAGGGAGTTATAGTCAGAACATGGTAGTGCATATCTTTCATCCCAGTACTTGGGAGGCAGAGGCAGGTATATCTTTGAGTTCTAGGCCAGCAAGGGCTATAAAGTGACATTGCATTTAAAAAAAAAAAAAACGGTAATAGAATTGTGTATTGAAAGTCTAGAATAACTACTGAGTTAATTGTTTTCAAATCATTAAATCTGAATACCTTTTCTTTAGGTGGATGTCCTAAACCTACGAAAATTCTTGCTGGTGATCGGCCTGATAACCATTGGTTGCATTATGATAGCAAAAATATACCAAGAACAAAAAAAGAATGGGAGTCAAGCTGCTTCGTTGAAAAAACTCACTGGGGATACTACAACTGGCCGAAGTGAGTGACGCTCGCCTCCCACCTTACGTTAAACGGTTTTTTCTTTTTTTGTGAACTTTATTTTGTTAGATCCAAGTTCTAGGTTCCGAGTCATTTTTAAAGGCCATTCCTTCTTCCTTCCAATTTTTCTTGTGCTCTCGCCAATTCTGTGCTTCATTTCTCCCCAGTTGTTATGCTACAGTCCTGAGCTTCTGTTAATGCTGTGCCGCATGGCCTGGGAGGCTCGCAGCAGCTGCTCTAAGTTGTGTTCCTATGTGTTTATAATAACACGTGTCTAAACCCAGCACTTTTCTCTCACTGTTGAGTCCCGTAATTTGTTACCAAAGCATGGAGAGCTATAGACAGCTATAGACTTTAAAGCAGAGACTGTTACAGTCTACTCATGTCCCTACACTTCATTCTAATCAGAAGTTGTTCAAAATGCCTCCTAACATTTACTGTTGAAGCTGTATCATTTTCTTCTCTTCATGTTATAAATAAAACTCTTACTGTGTAGGAATATGGTTGTTTATGCTGGTGTGGAAGAGCAGCCTAAACTTGGCAGAAGCAGGGAGGATATGACAGAGGTAAGCATTCATTCCATTGTGGTTTTAAGTAGATCTTGACTGTTAATTTAGCTCTATCTTAGTCAAGTCCTTTTTTAAATGTATACTACTGTTCCATCACTCAGGTGCTAATTGATACCACTATTAACATTTCCAAAGTTGCCCTTAAGTTACTACTGAATTCAGCATTCCACTCAGTACTGCTCTACATAGCACTGCTGGCTGCTTGTGTTAGTTCTAGATGATACAAGGCTCTTGAGCAAACATAATGACCAATTTAGGTTTCCATTGTGTATAAATCATGGCTTCTTAGGAAATAGGTGCTAATTTTTTTTAAGAATTATTTTTATTGTTTTTAATTATGTGTATCTGTTGTATGGGTGAGTGCACCTGGGTGTAGGTGGGGGCAAGAGGTATTAGTTCCCCTTTGAGCTGGAGTTACAGGTCCTGAGCTATCTGCATTGGGTGATAGGAATTCAGGCCTTCAGGAAGAACAGTGCTGTTTTTACCACCGAGCCATCTCCCCAGCGCAAACACCTAGATTTTAAAAACAAATATTTTAGTTAAGTATGGTAGAGATTGAGTGTAACTTCTGCACTCGAGGCTTTTGAGGGAGGACTGGTATGAGTGAGTTCAAGGCCAGTCTGGACTGTAGAACAAGACTGTCTTTAATCAGCTAAACAAAAGGGAACAAAGAAAAAAAAACAAAAATGAAACAAAAATGTCTTCTTCGTTGAATATACTTCATTATTATTATTGTGAAAGTTAATTTGCTTTAAAAAGCCAAGTTGGGTTGAGACTCCACAAGACCTACGAGTCAGCTAGCCTGGACCCTTGGGGGCTCCCAGAGACTAAACCACCAACCAGAGAGCTTACATCGGCTAGACCTGCACATACGTGGCAGATGTGCAGCTCAGTCTTCATGCCAGTCTGCCAGCAACTGGAGCAGGGGCTGTATCTGACTCTGTTGTCTACCTGTGAATCCTGTTCCCCTAACTGGGCTGCCTTGTCCTGCCTAGTGGGAGACACATGCCTAGTCCTGCGGTGACTTGATATTCCAGGGTGGGTTGGTACCTAGAAAGGGTTGAGGGCCTGGGAGGAGGGAAGTCTTTGATTGGATGTAAAGTGAGTTAGTTAAGTAGTGGGTGGGGGTGGGGAGCTAAGTTTTCTTCAAGTTGATGTTTACATTTCCTGATTTTCACCAACCTTTCTTTAAAGGTTGGTGTTACGCAAAGATGGAAATGGTTTGTTAGAACTTGATTTATAGTTAAAAGGTTCTTATAAATTGCACACAGCTGGCACAAAAGTGTTAGCCCTCATTACCAAACAGAACATTTTTTTAGTTTTAATTCATATTATAAAAAATGACATCCAAACCTGGGGAAGTAAAGGGAAAACTTAGATATTATTAGAGTTGCATTCTAGTTTTGCATCTAGTTGCGTTTACTATCTGGGTTCTAGAAGGTACTGTCGCTTCTGTGGGTATTGAAGATTCTCCAGAACAAAACGATAGCTATAAGTCTTGTGCTCTTAAGTAGGTTTTAAACCTTGAACATTGTTTTTTTTTGTTTTTCTTCAACTTTATAGGCAGAACAAATTATATATGATCGGTTTTCTGACCCTAAGTTTATTGAGCAGTTAATCACATTTCTATCTTTAGAAGACAGAAAAGGAAGAGATAAGTTTAGTCCCCGGCGTTTCTGCCTCTTTAAGGTAATTATGCTTATGTACCTTTTTCATAAAATTTAGTGATTATCAATTTATGGGCTTATAAGTAAATTTGAATTTACTTATTGTCTGCATTAATCTAAAGTGGTACTGAAATTACATAGTTCATATTGCTGTGGTTTACACTTCTTTTTAAGGCAGCCTTTTAAATTATTGATGATATTAGCACTAGAAACAAAAAATTGCTTTTTAATATCAATTTGCAATATTCTTGCTATTATAACTGACATTGTTAAAGAAGTTAAATTCTAATGGGGAGAATAAATTGCAAACTTAAATATTATAAAGATAATACTGGGGGCTGGCGCGGTGGCTCAGTGGTTAAGAGCACTGGCTGCTCTTCTAGAAGTCCTGAGTTCAATTCCCAGTGGCCACATGGTGGCTCACAACCATCCGTAATGAGATCTGATGCCCTCTTCTGGTGTGTCTGATGACAGCTACAGTGTACTCATATACATAAAATAAATAAATAAGTCTCTTTAAAAAGATAACACTGAATTAACTTTGCCTTTCTCTTTATAGGGTATATTTAGAAATTTTGATGATGCTTTTCTGCCTGTTCTGAAGCCCCATTTAGAACGTTTGGTTGCAGATTCTCATGAAAGTACCCAGAGATGTGTTGCAGAAATTATAGCTGGTTTAATCAGAGGCTCTAAGCATTGGACGTTTGAGAAGGTGATGTGATCAATAATTTTGGAAGGTTTTATTTGTTGTTTTGGGGTTTTGTTGATCACTTATTCAGGACAGGTAAGTAATACTAGGACTTGGGAGGCAGTAGCAGAGCCAGCCTGGGCTACATGAGACCTTGTTTGAAGAAAAGGGGAAAAAGGTAGCAATCCATATCACATTTTGATATTGCTTCCTGAAATATAACAGGTTCAACTCCATAAAATGTGCCAAAAATGGTGCTTGGTGATATGGTTTAGTTGGTAGACTATTTAGCATGTACAAAGCCCTCTGTTAGGTCTTAATATTTAGTGAAATGGGCTTAAATTCCCAGAGTTCTGGAGGTGAAGAGCAAGAAACCAGAAAGTGAAAGTCATCCTCTTTTACATAGCAAGTTTGAGGTTAGCCAGGGATACAAGACAGATACTCTTGGGGTGTTTTGTTTTTGTTTTTTTGTTTTTTGTTTTTTGGGGTTTTGTTGGTTGGTTGGTTGGTTGGTTGTTTTTTTGTTTTGTTTTGTTTTGTTTTGTTTTGGTGAACAGGGTAATTTCAGAACATTGAGATAACAGAGTATAAGTGATTCAGCCCTAACGTTATGGCTTATTAGTAATATTCTTTAGTGTCAGCAATGAATAATTACTTCTAGGAGGTAGAGTCTGAGAACCTGAACTTAATTTTACCTTATGAGCAAAATGGAGACTGAATAAAAAATGGCCACAGTTATATTAAAAAGAGCAGGCCTCAACAAACACAAGAGTTTTTCATGGTCTATAGATAACATTCAGTTCATGGAAAGGAATCAAGATATATCAGGTTTAAATTTTAAAAAAAAAAAAGGAAGAAGAAGAAAGAAAAAAAAATCTGGAAAGATGGCTCTTAGTAGTTAAGAGTATATACTGTCCAAGTACCCAGTCCAGTACCCAGCACCCACATTGGGCGGCTCACATCTGCCTGCTCCAGGGATCCAGTGCCCTATTCTGGGAGCTGTATACAATGTAATTCCATGTACCTACACATAGTATTAAAAAATAAAATCTTTTTGTTGTTGTTTTGTGTTTGTTTTGAGATAAGGTCTTCCTCTGCAGCTCTGGACGGCCTGGAACACCAAGCTGGGTTTAAACTCACAAAGATCTGCTGTTAGGTTAGGGTTAAAGATATGTACTGCCGCACCCAGCTTTAAAATAAATAAAAATCTTTAAAAAAACAAAACCCAGGAAACATATTTCTCTCAAAATGGAGGTTTATACACAATGCAGCCATCCTTGTCATTCCTGTTTGTGGAGCTACTGTTGAATTAGCTCTTTACCAAAACACGTTCTTTTTTTTTAAATCTGTATCTGGTACTTTTTAGCCCAAATACTACCTTCCTATTTGTCCTTTTAAAACCAAAGTCCATGACTATGAAGTGTGCCTATTAAGTATGAAGTTGTTAGAAAAGAATCGTCTCCGTTTCCCCTTGAGATTAATCAAAGTCTGTCTTTTCAAGATCACAGGGTGATTTATGTGCTTATTGAAGTTTTGAAGCCGCAGTTATTTTCAGTCCTTAATTATCACAATGTGAATTGAAGATCTCACCTAAAGTGAATTCCCATTTGATATCAGAGCACCCATGCTTCCAGCTTGGGTTCAATAGTGACCTGAATATGCATGAAAAATTTGAAGTTTCCCTTTTGCCCAATGTGATAATAGCTTTAGTCTTTTAAAAAAGAACCTTTCTGTGTAGGAAATATTTTATAAGGAGCCATACAAAGTCTTTCCTCATTTTTGGATGATATTCTGAGAAAGAAATTGTATGATACATACATTACATGAATTATAGTAAGGTCCCTTACTTGGATGATGTACAAAGTCCTGTCCTATTTGTGTGTAAGTATTTCTAGGAGGTGCTGTTTTTAGAATGATGGATGCCACTAACTTTCCTGTGTTTGACTTTGAGAAGGTGGAGAAGCTTTGGGAGCTCCTGTGCCCGCTGCTGAGAACAGCCCTGTCTAACATGACAGTGGAGACGTACAATGACTGGGGAACCTGTATAGCCACGTCCTGTGTAAGCACACTTTCTGCTTGTTCCCAGTGACACTGTGCTTTCATAATGTATCAGGTCCTGTATCCCCTTTGATCTTGATGGTTCGTTCATACCTCTTTTTTTGTACATAATTGTGGATGGTGCTTTTCAGCCTTCCTAGCCACCTTTGAGTGTAGCTCAGGTTCTCATGTTTATTCAGAAAATTTGGGAAATGTTTACACATAGTAAAAGCCATGTTATAGTTCTGTGTGTTGTTAATACCAAGTATGCCCATAGCTCATGTGCTTTTAAGTTGTCCATTTTGCTAACAGTTTTCTCCCTTTTAATACAATTAATGATAGTTAAATTTGTATTTGACGCCTCAGTTTTAGTTTGGGTTGCCTTTTGCATACTTACTTGTAATATAACTGGGTCTGATTGAGTTACAGAGTTATATCTTTTGCCTAAGGTATTGCTTTATATCTTCAACACAGGAAAGCAGAGATCCCCGGAAGCTTCATTGGCTTTTTGAGCTGCTCTTGGAGTCACCATTGAGTGGCGAAGGGGGGTCGTTTGTAGATGCATGGTAAGTAAAAAGAAAACCTGTATGGTTAACATCAAAGATTTTACATTAACTAGTGAATAAATGGAAATGAGTTACTAGGCATGGTGGTACATACCTGTAATTCCTGCAGTAGGGCCATTAGAGAAGGAGGATAATGAGTTTTAGGCCAGCCAGAGCTATATATACCAAATTCCAGGCCAACCAGGATTATCCAGCATGAGCAAGTCCCAAAACAAAACCAAAGCAAAAGAAAGACAAGAAATGAATTATCCAAGTGCTAAGTTGAATGATGAATTTCTTTTGGAGGCTGTGATGTTTTCGTTTTGTAAGCAGTGTACCAGCTCCAACATAAGTCACCCAGCCTTCTGAGCTGCCACAGCTTTGGAGGGAATATACTGACTTCCTTGTCATAATCTTATTTTTCATATTGTCTTTTACCAAAAACATAAAGAGGGGCTGGAATATAATTTAATGGTCAAGTGCTTGCCTAACATACTCTGTATCACTACAGAAACAAGACAGATATAAAGGTCAAGTGCCAGTGAGATGGCTCAGTGATGGAGGTTTTTGCCTGACAGCTTGAGTGCTATTCCTGGAACCCACATGGTTACCACATGGTAAAAGGAAACATACGTAGACTGACATACACCCTACACACATACAGAAGAAGCCATACAGTGGAGCTAGGCAGACGGCTGAGCTGGTAAAGGCACTTGTACCAAGGCTGATAACCTAAGTTTGGTTTTTGGAACTCTCATGGTTGAAAAAGAAAACAGACTTGTTTTCTAACCTCCACCCTCATGCTATGGCATGTATGTGCCCCCAACCCTACTTCACATACACACATACTAAATAAATGAATGTGTAAAAGAAAGGTCCATGGATATGCTTTTTCAGAACTTAATAGTAGTAAATATAGTACCACTAAAAATATATTTAAACATTTTTAATGTAATAAATATAAAAAGTAGATGAAAATATAAAAAAATTAGAAAAAGGAATGTGGAAGGCAATCTTCAAGATATTATTTTGAATTGTGGATGGTATATTTAGTAGGAAGAAGCTGTTTGTGGCAATCTAAGAGAAAGCAGGAAAAGATTGAAATGTAATACAGGCATTGTTTATACTCTCAGCATAGAAAAGCAGTGTGTAACACGTCTTCTCTGTACTTCATTGTAGTCGACTCTATGTGCTACAAGGTGGCCTTGCCCAGCAAGAGTGGAGAGTTCCTGAACTATTGCACAGACTTCTAAAGTACTTGGAACCGAAACTCACCCAGGTTTACAAAAATGTCAGAGAAAGAATAGGGAGGTATGTATAGGTTTTCTTTTTGGTTTGGAGTCTTGAGTCTTTGTAGTAAGTTTTAATACTAACAGTACATACTGGTCGTGTTTTCAGTGAGTGGTGTTGTTCCTCATGTTTTGTTCATTATTATGTTCTGAAAAACAAGACATTGAATATGAATTAGGACCACTGTACTCAGAAGCCACCAATGAGCAGCCATCATACTACAGGGTTGCCCCTCAGAATTATATGGCATGTCTTACACTGGGAGCAATCCGAGACCCTCCCTGGGAATTGTCTTTAGAAAGTTTGGTTTGGCTGAGCTGTAACTTTTGAACCTCAGTTTTAATTTTCATGTCAGACTCCCTACTCTTCTGTATTTTATTTAACAGTGTGCTGACCTACATATTTATGATAGATGTTTCTTTGCCAAATACTGCTCCAACAACATCTCCTTCTATTCCCGAGTTTACTGCTCGAGTCCTAGAAAAACTGAAACCTCTCACAGATGTGGATGAAGAAATTCAGAACCATGTTATGGAAGAAAATGGCATTGGTGAAGAAGATGAACGGACTCAGGGCATTAAACTCTTAAAAACCAGTGAGTCATTAAAGTAACTGGTAGAAGTTCACTTGAAGACAGGGCTCTTTTTAGTTCATTTAAAAACCAGTGAGTCATTAAAGTAACTGGTAGAAGTTCACTTGAAGACAGGGCTCTTTTTAGTTCATTTAAAAACCAGTGAGTCATTAAAACTGGTAGAAGTTCACTTGAAGACAGGGCTCTTTTTAGTTCATTTGGATGCTTTTCCCAACATACACACAATTTTTCTTATGATAAAACAGTATTTGTTTTCTGATTTTAATTTTTCTGTTAGCTTGTTTGTGTTTGGTTTTTTTGCTTGGTTGGTTGGGTTTTGATATATTGTCTCACCAGGTAGCTATGGCTGTCCTGGAACTCACTGTGTAGACCAGGCTGGCCTTGAACTCACAGAGATCCATCTGCCTCTGCCTCCACCTCTTAAGTGTACTACCATGCCTGCATTTTTCTCCATTTTTTAAATCATATTTTGTTGGTTTTCACCTGTAGTTGTTTATATGTTCTTGCTATTACTTGCTGGGATTGAAAGCATGCACCACCATACCAGACAATTTTTAACATTTTTGAGTATTTAGTTTAAAGACTATGTATTAGTCCACAATTACCCATTTCCAGAATTCTCTTCATGGCCAGCAGAAAGTCTGCACCATCTCACAGTAACTCTTCATTTTCCTCTCCCCCGTGCCTCACTCCTAACAGGCATCCCTTTACCTCTGTCTCTAAAATTTGTTCTAGGTGGTTCATCTTAGTAAAATTGGATTATATTGGTTCCTTTATCTCTGGCATATTTCACTTGGCAAAGCATTTTATGATGAATCTATTGTTTTAGTTAGGGCTCTTACTGACTACAGCTACTCTTATAAAAGAAAACATTTCATTGGGGATGGTTTACAGATTCAGTGGTTTAGTCCACCATCATCATCATGGCAGGAAGCATGGCAGCATGCAGGCAGACCTGGTGCTGGAACAGGAGAGTTCTACATCTGCATCCTGGAGGCCACAGGAAGAGAGTGAGCCACTAGGTCTGAATTGAGCTGCTGAAACCTCAAAGCCCACCCCTCCCCTACTGGCCACACCTCCTAATAGCCTGATGGCCTCTCCCAGGGGGCCACTTGGGGCCATGCTATTCAAAGCACCACATGTTGAATCATAAGTGTGCCATTATACCTGAGTTTTCACCATTTTTTTAAGTCACATATTTTGTTGATTTAGCGTTATAGTTGTTTATTTGTTCTTGCTATTATCATATTATTAAGTAAATAACTTATTAAATATTTTCTGCTATGAATATACGTTCTTCCTTCACTTTTCCTTCCCCTCCCCTATCTTCCAAATGTTGGTTTTGTTATTACTGTTTCTTGGTTTTTTTTGTTTGTTTTTTGTTGTTGGTTTTTTTTTTGTTTTTTTTTTTTTATAATAAGGAAAGGATCTTTCTCTGTTGGGCCTACCTCTGCCTCCTTAGTGCCAGATTTGATGTTATGCCTACCTCTGCCTCCTTAGTGCCAGATTTGATGTTATGCCT
>NW_021604569.1:197542-201146 GCF_004785775.1 Grammomys surdaster | reverse complement strand
GTTATGCCTACCTCTGCCTCCTTAGTGCCAGATTTGATGTTATGCCTGGCTGACTTTGTTTCTTGTTTTGTTGTTTTGTTTTATTTTGTTTTCATCTTTCTAAAATACACTTTGGGCTTATATGATATCTTGTGGCTACTCAGTATTCTTTTTAGTAGCTTTTTTTTTTAATTTTAACTATAAGCTACTCTGTTATTATTTTAGCTGCCTCAGAATTCTTGGCTAGTTTGAAATATATTAAAAGTTCTTTGTAGACTATTCATAATTCATAGATTTGTTTTCTTCCTTTGGTTACCATGGATGCTATTAAAGTGCTGTGGAATCAGTGTGACTTGAGGCCCCGTAGCTGTTGGGGGGATGAGAATTGCAGCATTCTTTGTGCTCCCTAATCTAATAACCTGACTGAGTCTGTGTGTTTATTTCCAAATAGTACTGAAATGGCTTATGGCAAGTGCAGGAAGATCTTTTTCTACAGCAGTCAAAGAGCAACTTCAGCTTCTGCCTTTGTTCTTTAAGGTAAGACTAAGTTGAAATGAAAAAAATACATTTCCTCTGGCCATCATTCATAACCATCATTCAGTGGTTGATGTGTTGGTGCTACAGAGTTAGTTCCTGTCTCAAAATTGAAAAGTTTGCATACATTTTTTATCCTGATATTTTCCTAATCCACTCTTAAAGCAATCCATATCATTCAAGATAGGGAAAGATATTTTCTATATTTTTACGCACTGGTTGAATTTTTATTTCATCTCAAGATAGATTGTCACAGAAAGTTCTTTGGTGATAGTAGTTAACATTGAAAATATATATGCTGATTTACATATAATTACTGTTAATATATATATGTATATATATATATATATATATGTATGTATGTATGTATACATAAAGTGAGTGTCTTAATCAGTGCTATATTGCTGTGAAGAGACACTGTAATCATGACAGCTTTTATAAAAGAAAGGTTTGCCTTTAGTTTCAGAAGTTTAGTCTGTTATCCTCATGTAGGGAGCATGGCAGCATACTGGCATACATGATAGCTGAGAGTTCTACTTCTGGATCTGCAGGCAGCAGGAAGGAGAGAGAGTCACTGGGCCTGGCTTGGGCTTCTGAGACCTCAGCACCTACCCCTAGTAAAACATTTCCTCCATAAGCCCATACTTACCCCAACAAGACCACACCACCTAACTTAAGTAGTCCCACTCCCTGAAAACCAGACATTCAAATATCTGAGTCTAGACGGGATATTTCCATTCAAACTGCCACAATGTGAGAGCACAACAGATATATGAAAGGTCTTTTTTTTTCTCTTTTTTTTTTTTTATATAGGATCCTACGTAGCCCAGGCTTGCTTCAGACTTGCTGTGTAGCAGAAAATGACCTTGAACTGCTGAACTTCCTGTCTCCGCCTCATAAATGTTGATACTACCTGCATGAGCCACCACACCCAGCTATACACAAAAGTTTTGCAGACCAAGCATTTTTTGACTAGTTTTAGTTTAAAGAACATATGAATGATTAAAAGGGACAATGAGATTTTAATATAATAATTTCTCTAGTCTGTAGTATTCTTTATGTAGTTATTGTAATTTATAAACCATTTACTATATACTAGCTTTGATATTATTATTATTATCATTACTACTACTACAAACGTTTACTAGGCAGACAGTAAGAGGCAGGAGTGGGAGCCAGGCTGCTTGGAATCTGTCTTGGCTCCATTGCTGGCCCTTCAGAACTTCCTTATGTGCAAATTGAGAGTAGCTTCCACTCACATTCTATGGGTAAGGTAAAGATTATATGGATTAATATTACATATTTTTCATTCTTAAAATTGAGTTCTGTGATTGAACTCAGTAACATGAATATCATTTCATCTGCATTTTCTACTCCTCACATTGCTATTAGCAAAGACCGAGAGTTCAGATTAAAAAGAATAATACACTGATCTATTGGATTCTAAACCAAGTGAAAAAGATGCCTGCCTGTGCAGTGTTGAGTAAATGTGTCAGGCACATAGAGAACACTAAAAATGGTCAAGAATGGGGTATAGTCATTTGTCCCTCTCACTGTGTTCTTAGTCATTCATAAACGTCGTCTATATGACATGTATTTTACACTTGCATGTTGTGTTTGTTTTTTAATAAATTACCAGATATGTACATTAACGCTTTACCACTGAGCTATCATAATGGCTCAGTGGTAAAGGTACCTGCTCTCAAACTTGAAAACCTGAAGCTAATTCCTAGAATCCATATAATGGAAAAAGAGAATAGATATCTGTAAGTTGTTATCCTTTGACCTGCCCATGCTTACTGTGGTGCGTGTATGTATTTAACATGAAGTGAGCCCATATAAAGCAGTTTCACACCCATCAAAATCAGGAAATTCTTAAAGTTAGTTATGTTGGTACATGCCTTGAGTCCCCAGCGTTTGAGAGATCTAGTTCAAAGCCAGCTTGGGCTACAGAGTAAATTCCTGTCTCAATAATTAGCATACTTTTTCTATTCTGATTTTTTTTTTTAAATCTGCTCTCCTAGCAATCAATAGAGTCTTGGTACTAGAACATAGAGAGTCTTTCATTTTTTTATTTTTAAAAAGTGTTCATATGTATGAATGTTTTGTGTGCATACATGTAAGTGTGCTTTGTGCATGCTTGATGTGTTTCAAGTTCAGAAGAGGGTGTAAGATCCCTTGGAACCGGAGCTACAGGTGGCTGTGGGAACCCAACCCGAGGTACTCTAGGAGCGCCACCAGTGCTCGTAGCTACCTTCTGCCTCTCCACCCTAGTCTTCCACTTGATTACGGTTCTTTTCAGTTCAAGCATTAGAAGTCTACTGATTGGTAAAGCAAAGGTAGTAAATGAATATCACCAGAAACTATTCAGGTGGCTTACACACACAGTAAAAACTGAAGAGCTGAGTAAGAGCCGTAACGCCAAGGTTCTGGATTACAGAAAAGAAGAGGGTTCTACTCCAGGGCATTGCTCCCCTGGATCTCTTCAAGATCAGCATGCCCAGATCCAAGGCTACAGTGAGCAAGCACTGATCCTCGCCTCTCTTGAACCCAGGCTCTCTTGATTGATAGCCCTTCAGAGTATAGGAGAGGATGACGCTCACAAAGGAAAAGGGCGTGTCTGCAGGAGCAGGAACGGATGCTGGCATTGATGTGCACGTGTTTATCTGCATTCAACTGTCTTTTACATGTTAGAGAAGAGTTAAATCATCACCTGATTTTTATGAATTTTTTCATCTTTAGTCTCGAAAATGTATTTAAGTATAATTAAATAATTATTAATTAAGGATTCACAGGAAGTTACAATGTAAATAAATCAATAAAATTTTATGGTACTTTTCACTCCATTTTCTCCAACACTAAACACATTCCACAACTGCAGTCTAATATTCACATTAGGAACCTGACATTGATCTATGCACATACTACATAGTTCTGTGTCATTGTATCACCTGTACAGAGTCATGTTATAGGTACTGCATGAACAACACAACTGTCTCATTACTATGATAGTCTTTTTCTTAAAGATTTATTTATTTTATGTGTATGAGTACATTGTAGTTGTCTTCAGACACACCAGAAGAGGGCATCC
>NW_021604569.1:190436-197532 GCF_004785775.1 Grammomys surdaster | reverse complement strand
CTTCTTCTTCTTCTTCTTTTTCTTTCTTCAACAGGGTTTCTGTGTATAGCCCTGGCTGTCCTAGAACTCACTCTGTAGACCAGGCTGGACTCGAACTCAGAAATCCGCCTGCCTCTGCCTCCCAAGTGCTGGGATTAAAGGCGTGCTCCACCACTGCCCAGCAGACAGTCTATAAATTACTTGTTTCACACTCTTCCCCCAAGCCCCTAAGACAGGCTTTTTGTGTGTGTGTGTGTGGCCCTGCTTGTCACAGAACTCACACTATAGACCAGGCTGTCCTTGAACTCACAGAGATCCACCTACTTGTGCCTCTAGAGTGCTGGGAGTAAAGGTATATGTGTACCACCATTGTCTGGCTAAAAGATTTATTTTTTATGCATATTTTTTCTCTGAAAATATATGTACATGACTTGTGCCCCCAAAGGCCAGAAATGAAGGGTGTTGAATGCTCTGGAACTGGAGTTAAAATAGCTGCATTGTGGATGCTGGAAATCAAAGCTGGTCTTCTGCAAGAGCAACAAGTGCTCTTAACTACTGAGCCATATCTTCAGCCTCTCTATAAATTTTACCATTAAAAATTTAAATAGTGGGGCTGGTGAGATGGCTTAGCACCCAGCCAAATGACCCGAGTTCAAAACTCATATGGTGGAGGAGAGAATTAACTCCTGCAAAAATTTGTCCTCTGACCTCCACACCCTGCACACATACATACACATAGATTCAAGCCAATCAAACAGTGTAACTTTAAAACAATTATAAATTTAAATAGAAAATATCAGTATAAGCTTTTTCTGTCTTTAAAGAATGTGTATATTTCCCAGCTTTCTCAACCTAAAAAACTTAGGAAGAAATCCTCACAGAGTGGTAACAGTATTCTTTGTGCCCTGACTTTGGTTTCTCAGTAACAGTTCCTATGAAAACCAGGGCTTCTTGGAGAAATAAGAAATGTCTCAGATAAGTGAGCTCATCTTGGCATATCATATCTGAAATCAAGGCGCCAGCTTGAGTTTAATGAGGGAATATCACTGTAAAGGGTATACATAAATACAAAGTCATCAGACTGGTTGAAATTAATGGATTTATAATAATAAAAGTACCCTTTAAGAAAATAATTGTTCACCATTGCATTATAGGAAGGAACTCAGTATTCTAAACAAACAAAAGCTTTCATATATAAAATATTCTGAATAACAGTGAAGATTATGAGCTATAATTGTACCACTTTATAAACTTCTCTTTTATGATGGACTATTGCATAAGAAAAAATATAGTGGAAAAAAGAGCATATAATAATTTTTATGCTGTGTCCAATATTCCATGTAAAATGAAACCTAGATCCACTGGCCAGAGTACAGGATTTATGGAGACCAAAATACACCATCAAGTAGATACAATCAGGGGAGACCAGGACTGAGGAAATTACTAAACAGGACCTCAATTTCTCTCTCCAAATGTTATGACAGTGTGCCAATGCTGCCGTGGGGCAAGTTTAAGCACTGGGGAGTTTTTGTGGTTATTTTGCTGTCTTTTATTTGAGGCAGAGTTTCATCATGCATCACTGGCTGGCCTGGAACTCACTGAGTAGACCAGGCGTTCTTCAGACTCAGAGAGCTGAGAACTAGCTACTGTCAAGTATTTTTTATTGTGACTCTAACGGTGTTTCATATATAGTGATAGCATTCTAGATGATATATTTTCAAGATGACATAGGGAATATCTGTGGGACTTGTGTCAGATATTTTACTTGATAGAAGGGGACAGCAGGAAGCAGAAATGAAACAAGATTATCCATGAGTTTGTCATTTTTTAAGAAGTGATTGGATTATAAGGTGTTCATTGTATTTTTATGTATATTTTCAATTTCCCATAGAAGTTCCTAAAAGTAAAACTGTGATGTTGTTTTAAGTTTTCCTTTTGAGACAGAGTCTCTCCTTAGTCATGATTGGCCTCAGATTGACTGTAGCCCGGGCTGGCCTCCCAGGTGCTGGGATTTCTGTTGTATAGGATGTGGTAACTGTTTAGTTTTGTTTTATTTTATAGATTGCCCCAGTGGAAAATGACAATAGTTACGATGAACTGAAGAGAGATGCAAAGCTCTGTTTGTCACTAATGTCTCAGGGGTTGCTCTACCCTCAGCAAGTGCCTTTGATACTTCAGGTGCTAAGCCAGGTAAGTGTTTACGTGGCTACAGTGTTTACATCCCCTGTCTAGCCGTGCTTTGTCACTCTAAGTATTTCACAATGAGCTGTAGATATACACCTGATTTTTGGTCTGCTTTTTTTTCTTTTGAGATAGAGTCAGTATGTATCCCTAACTGGTCCAGAATTCACCAGGTAAACCAGGCTGGCCTGTAACTCATAAATATCCACCTGCTTCTGCCTCCCAAGTGCTGGGATCAAACATGTGTTATCAAACGTGTGGTATCATACCAGGCCTCTGAATTTTATTCAGATTTTCTTTTAATATACATATTGACCAAAAGACAACAACAACCAAAACAAAACAAAAAAACAAAAAACCAGAGAACCAAAGCCTTGATTTATACCTGGTTCAGCTGCCAAATTCTATAAAAGTAACTTTTATTCGCCTCTTTCTGCTAACTTATGTTTAGTCTTGGAAGCTTCTAGCCTCCGTGCAGTCTAGGCCTAGAATGTTTTCAGCCTCCGGGACTTAATGATGAATAAGTCTTGCCTTATTCTTTCTGGTCTCTGGCTGTCTTGTTCAACTCAGCTGTTCTGGGTCAAACTCCTCTCCAACCTGACTGATTCAATCTGGCTTCTCTCTACTTCTCCTGAATTTCTGTGCTTGGCCTCATACTGAGGAATGGGCAATCTGTTGTAATCTTCTGGCTCCTTCCCATTTTCTGTTTCATTCTGTCTTCATCTGTGTCTATCTTGTTCTCTCTCTGCAACCTGTCTCTGTATAAACTGTCCCAGTAAAGCTGCCTCTTAGTCCTGCTGTGTCTTTTGTCACCTCTCTTTCTGCTCTATTCTTGTGAGAGTTGGGCATATCCTATTCTGTCAAATCTTTCTCTATTCTGTCAAATCTTTCTCTTTGTCTGCCACTCAGTTAAACATCACTTACCAAAAAAAAAAGCTTCCTTCTACAAACTAACTTTACCTTCATTGGAATTAAAGGTGTGCTAAGGGTGTGCCTGTATTCCAGCCAGATGGTGTATTAAAGGTGTATGCAACTAGAAACAGGTTTTTCCAGTAAACAACACAATCTCGGGGTTCAGAGTATGATCAAATATCCTGCAACAAACTTCTTTGAATTTGAGCAAGTTCAAGAGATAATAAGTGTTAAAAATGAATTAATACCAGGTGTTGATGAAGAAAGGAACTGTCATTCTCTTTTGCCATTTTCCTTCCTGGTCTGTGGCAGACACAGTGGTTCAGATACTCGGACTGCATTACAGTATAGTCACACAGCAGAGCCAGTAAGGAACATTACAGAAAAAGTAAGGCTGTTCTTTTAGTTTTCACTGAAAAATATTTCCCAACAATCTAAAATGATATTTTAGGGGCATGGGATTTAGTCATTCTATTTTTATTTAGTTGTTGAGTAGAATTTGTTGGAAAACAGTGATGACTGACCACAGCTTCTTATTTCTACCTTGTTCCCAAGTGAGAGACAAACAAGTGTAGTGACTAGAGAATCAATATGAAACCTACCAGTATTCCTTTAGGAATTAGATGAAGAAGAGTACTTCTTTCTGGTTGGGAGAGGGGTTGAGAATTCCTTCTGTAAGGGCTATCAGTAGGTTTTAAGTTGTTGGCCAAAAGGATTTATAGACACCTCCCCCTATATTATGATAGGCTATTGCCAAAGCTATTGGCCCCTCTCCACAGTCTGATGGGAAAGGGCCTCTTGCTGAGGACCCCACTTACTTCTGTCAGCAAACATCAAGAAATAGATCTGTTCTTTAGTTGGAAGCTTCAGCCCTACTGACTAGGGTTCATGGTACTTAGAAGGTTCTCTGCATCCTACCAGAGGAGGACAGTAATCATCAATAGCACCCTCTACAAACCCTGAGGTATAACAGGGCCCTGCCTACAAGATACACTGATGCAGTAGTGGCACAGATGTGATGGGAGGAACCAACCGTTGTTTTTCTAAGTTCCATTCCATGGGATGGAATCCATACCTGACATTAATAGTTTATATTCTTTTTTGTTTTTCATGCCTTACCTACTATTATGGGAGGTAAAATAAAGTAATGTGTGATACTTGGAGGATTCAGTTGTCTTAATTATGACTACTTCTCTTCCAAGAGGATATTTTGACTTTTACCAGTGTCTTTGGTTCCCACTACAGAACACTGAGGCATTCTGATGCCTTGGGAACTTGACCGTGCTTCTGGTTGCTTAGAAAGAAATAGAAGATAAAGCTTATTTCAGCTATACCTGTGAAAGTAGAGTCAAGTTCAAATATTGTATTGCTTGTATGTGATGTCATTGTCATCTCATTTTCTTGTCAGTTCTATCATCATATATACTCATTTCTCATTCACAGACAGCAAGAAGCAGTTCTTGGCATGCAAGATACACAGTGCTGACCTACCTCCAGACCATGGTATTTTATAACCTCTTTATTTTCCTAAACAATGAAGATGCAGTTAAAGACATCAGATGGCTGATTATATGCCTTTTGGAGGATGAACAGTTAGAGGTAAAATTTAAATGAGAACAAACGGAAATTCAGTTACCTTTAAAAATGTATGATTATGAGGTTGAAGTGGGAGCATTTCCATAAGTTCAAGCCCAGCCTTGACTACAGAGGACAGTTCATGAGATGTTTTTTATTTAAACATTATTTAATTTTAGTGTACCTGTCTGTGTGAATCGTCATGATTTGCTGTAGTACAGATAAACCACTGGCTGTGTTCTTGGTGTGTCTTCTCACAGCTGCTCAGCACATCACTTGTAAGCCTGGATTTTTCTTGCCTTAAAATGGGAAGTTGCAATTACTCTTTTTCTTCTTTTGTTCCTTTTAATTGAAGATAGATTATTTTCTCATACTGATTATGGTTTCCCTTCCTTCTACTTTTCCCATTTCCTCCTCACGTTTCTCCCCTCTGGATCCACTCCCTTTCTGTCCCATTAGGAAAGAACAGGCTGCTAAGAGATAACAGCCAAACATAATAGGACAAAACAAAAACCTGCACATCAAGTCTGGACAGGGAAAAGCAACAGAAGGAAAAGAGTTCTAAGAGCAGGCACCAGACTCAGAGACCCGCTAGTTCACACACTCAGTCACAGAACAATAGGAAGCTAGTAGCTGTGATATGCATGTGCAGGGCCTGGTGGTACCTCTTGTATACGTTGTGCTTGCTGCTCCTGTGAGTCTGTGAGTTCATAGGAGCCTTGCTTAGTTGATTCAGACGTCTTTTCTCTTGTGGTCCTCCATCTCTTCTGCCTCTTACACTCTTTCCATCTCCTCTTCCGTGGAATTTTCTGAGTTCTGAAGGGAGGGATTTGATGAAGACATCCCATTTAGAGCTGTGTGTTATAAGGTCTGGCTCTCCTCCCTGCCCTCCCCACTCTCCTTCCCTCCCCCCTCCTCTCTCTGAGTACTGGCTGGCTGTGGGTCTCTACATCTGTAGGATGCATTTGCTGTAGGAGGAGGCTTCTCTGGTGATGACTTAGTAATGCACTCATCTATGAGAATAGCAGAATATCATTAGGAGTCATTTTGCTGTTTGTTTGTTTGTTTGTTTGTTTGTTTTAACCCATAGTGTTTGGTTTTACCGTAGGTCTCTGAGTTATCTAGTCTCTGGTTCTTGGTCACCCAAACAGTATTGAGTATGGGTTCCATCTCATAGAGTGGGCCTTAAGGCAAATCAGAAATTGGTTGTTTACACCCACATGTTTTTCCTACCATTACCCTTCCATATCCTGCAGGTAGGACAGATCGTAGGTCAAAGGTTTTTTGGCTGGATCGGTGTTTCTCCTTTGGTCGCCTATAAAGTACCTTTCCACATTTTTGACACCAGAATGTATAAGTGAAGATTCTTAAGGGACTAGTTGAAATGTACATGAAGGCATATTGAAGAGCACAGAATACACTATTATCCAGTAAACTTAGAATATGACCACTACCCTTACCTCTACTAATATAGAGGTTTTAGTTATATATTGTACCAAAAGATAATCTTTTAACTCAATTAGCCCAGTATAAGAAAAGCAGGCCACAATAAGTAAATAATACAGTTGACCTTGGCAAGTGAGGTGGGGCAAACCTAGTATCCTACAGCTGGAGACTATAATTGACCTTGGGAAAAGAAAATACACAAACTTTTATAAAAATATTACTTACTTTACAGACTTTAAAACTTGTTTGTAGTAGAGAACTTACATGTTTATGTATCTATTTCTAAGTACTGAAAACAGATTTATCTATAGGGATGGTTTCCCTAATAAACCTGGCCAGTTTTTCTGTATTTAGCAAGGAAATATTATCCAGACCCACAGGTACTGACAGACTGCTTATAACAAATTCAGTGAAAATGCTTATATCTCTTGTGCTTCTTAGAAACTAAAGGAATAGAAACGGAAAAATGGAAATTCAGAAATAACATTTCCAAGCCCCAGTATTAGAGTATTAATCAGCTTTCTTTGACTGTAACAATACCTGAAGATAGTACCACAGCAAGAGAAAAAGTTTATGTATTCAAATTTAGTTTTGGAGGGTTCAGTCATAACAGACTGACCTGGTTGCTTGCAGGCATATGGTAAAGCAGCATATCATGGCAGGAATATGTGGTGGAGCAAAACCACTCCTCCCTGTCCAAAAAAAGTCAAAAAGATAGAAAAGAGGCTTACTTCACTGTTCCTTCTGAGGGCATGTGTTCAGCCACTTCAGCTCTACCACTTAGAGGTAGCACCACGCTGGAGAATAAGCCGCTAACACATGGACTTTAGAGGATATCTAACATCCAATCTATAACAATACTGTGTGATAAAAATTTGCTATCATAGAGCTGGGCCTTATGGTGTATGCCTTTAATCCCACCACTTTGCTCTGGAAGCAAGCAAATTTCTGTGAGTTCAAGGCTACATATTGAGACCCTATAACAACAGGAAAGAAAGAGAGA
>NW_021604569.1:185791-190036 GCF_004785775.1 Grammomys surdaster | reverse complement strand
TGTGTGTGTGTGTGTGTGTGTGTGTGTGTGTGTGTGTGTGTGTGTGTACACAAGCATTTATGTTCTCAAAGAGCACAGCAAACTCTCTCCTGTGGCCTGAAACTAGGCCATTCATACACATCTAACCATATGCACAGTAAATGCAAAGTCCGAAGAGGCTAATCCATGCAATACTCTTTAACTTTGTATGAGAGAGTCCCTACAGATACTTGAGTATCTCTTGTCTCTAGATGAGATTTAAGACACAAAATTAATGCAAGTATGAAAACCATACACAAGCTGGACTCTAGTGGGGTTTTTGTTTGTTTAAGGCAGGGTTTTATATAGCCCAAGGTGGCCTGCTGCCTGCCTGCTGCTGGGATTACAGGTATGTGCTACCATCCCTGTTTCATCCTTCTTAGTTCAAGACATTTGAACCTAACTAAAATATGACAGTTTAAATAAATGCCATGGTCGATTTATTACATGTTCTAAAACTTACTCTGTCACTCAAATTAGGTTGTCCTAAATCAGTCAGAAATCCATCAAAAGTTAAATGAAGTAAGAGTATTTTGTCTAGATATGGTGGTGCACACCTGTAATCCCAGTTACTCTGAAGGTTGAGGAAACCTTCAACTTTCAAGAGGATTGAAAGTTCCTAGATAGCCAGAACCACACTAAGCTCACACTAAGACAGCCTGAGCAACTTAACAAAATCCTGCTTACCTAAAAAAACAAAAGGGCTTAGGGGTGAAACTCACTGGCAGAATACTGGCCTAGCATGGGCTAGGCAGGGTCCTGGATTTAATCTCTAGTACAGGGCAACCAAATGACAGTACAAGGAACCTCTCAAGAAATACAGATTGAAATGTTGAGGGTTTTGTTTATATTTGTAATGTTTGTGTTTTATTACTTTGTCTCTGTATGAATTTGGAGAAATTCGATTGTCTTTATAGTACTTACACTTCTATCATCCTTATATAGCTTCTATAAGCTTTGAGGCTGCAGATACCCGAGGAATCTGGTGATGTATTTGTCATGAAAAAGAAAGAAAAAGTAAATTTTGCATCATTTCCAGGGAAGGTCGCACTCAGCTTTCCATCCTTCTCTGAGCTCCTTTATCATACGCTCAGACTTAGGGCCTCAGTTCTAATTGAAGTGATTGTCCCTCCAGGTTCGAGAAATGGCTGCTACTACCTTAAGTGGTCTGCTACAGTGTAACTTCCTGACTATGGACAGTGCTATGCAGACTCATTTTGAGCAACTTTGCAAAACAAAACTACCCAAGAAGAGAAAACGAGACCCTGGTTCTGTGGGAGATACCATTCCTTCTGCAGGTAATGTTAAAAATCCCCATTCCTTTGAAGAAATAAGCAGTTTGCTTAAACATTTGAAGTACTTATTTATGCTCATGTCTTTGCTAGATGCTAAGAATAATTGTTCCTATTTGTTAAGAGTTGGCATGAAGAAGACAGGCCCTGAAATTAAAGGCTAAAATTGTATGTACACAGAAACCTGTCTACTACTGCAACAATAACTTTTTAATAAGGCAGTTCTTACAGCCTTCCCCCCAAATAAATATAAGTGTGTAAAAACAAGTCCAAAATTGGATTAAAGTATCTAGAATAGGATTAAACAGTTTTCAGAATTTACAATTTATGCATTGATGCACTAAAGAAAAATAATGCAACCAGCAATATGGCTCATCTGATAAAGACACCTGCTGTCATCCTTGGGACTTGAGTTTGATTTCTGGATCTGTGGTGTACATGTGCATATATGCACACATAAGCTCAAGGGGCGGGAAAGAGAGAGGGGGGGGGGAGGGGAGGAGGGAGGGAGGGAGAGAGAGAGAGAGGGAGAGAGAGAGACAGAGAGAGACAGAGAGAGAGAGACAGAGAGAGACAGAGAGAGAGAGAGAGACAGAGAGGAGAAAATTTTTTTAATGAAAAATGGGGATGGGCTGGGAATTTAGCCCATTTAGTAAAGTGCTTGTCCTACAAACCTTGGGCCATGAATTTGACTCCCAGCACCTACATTAAAAGCCAAGTATGATGGCCCATAATTGCTGCACTGGGGTAGTAGAGACAGACCTTGACTCAAGAAAATGAGTACAGGGCTGTAGAGATGTCTTGGTGGTTAAGCGTGCTATACTGTGGTTTCTAACATCCACATCTGGAGCTAGCTCACAGAATTCAACACTCCTTGCTGCTCTCTCTGGGTACTTGCATGCATGTACACATATATACACACATAAACATGAAATGAAAATATTAAAATTGAATATATATTCAAAAGCTTAAAGGCTCCTGAGTAACAACAACATCTGAGATTGATTTCTGCTCCTACACTCATGTGGACACACATGTATGCAACATAAATATATGGACACACAAAAAAGAGAAAGGTTTTAGGAACCAGAGGTTCCTTTGCTTCTATTTAGAGAAGGGAATATTAAGTAGTTGTGTGTGGCTCTATGAGGGAGATCACTTCAAAGAAACGCATTAACAAGTACATTTCTTTTCGTGCACACATCTATGTACTATCAGTACAATGCCTGTGATACTGCTAGGGACCACCAGTATATGTGTGACCCATTGTCCAAAGTTTGAATCCAGTGTAGACTGTATTGATGAGTCCTGAGCTCAATCCCAGTTACTACCACTGGAAGGAATGAGGGGCAGAGCCAGAAAGGAAACAGGGAATGTGGGCATTTGACAGTACTTGGACTTCCTCTACTGAGGAAAGAACAGACCCTGTAAAGTAGACATGTGTTGTAGTTCTGTTTCAAGAAGTGCATTTGTCATGCATGATGGCGTGTCATGCATTTTGTATGGGAACAATCACATAGAGAAAAAATTACTTAATCTGTTAAATTGTTTCAGGATCAGGAATTGTACTTAAAATATGAATGAGCTGGTCAAGAAAATTGTATCTCTGTTGTTTTTAGCAATGACTCGTTCCTGGCTAGAAACAATTATACAGTCACGGAGACATGGCTACAGGATGTCTTCAGAATTTGCATAGTTTCTAGTTCAGCCCCAGAAATCATGCTTTTATGTATACACTTGTAAACTTATATTAAACAGGGAAATATGCACATTGAAAGTACATCTAACATGAATGAAAATTTATTTCACTGTAAATGATATGTTACTATTTTTGTTCCAGAGTTGGTCAAACGTCATGCTGGTGTGCTTGGACTTGGTGCATGTGTTCTTTCTAGCCCTTATGATGTTCCTACCTGGATGCCCCAGCTCCTTATGAATCTCAGTGCACATTTGAATGATCCTCAGCCTATTGAGGTATGTTCTATACGGTACTGAGAACAGTCTATAATGGCCATATCTTCAGTTTTGTATAAGTGAGTTTAAGTACACAACAAGCCAAGGTAAAAGGATGAATAGCAGTAATAGGCACACATCAGATAGACAGACAATAAATACCATCAAATGGGAGGCCAAGCACATCTAGCAGAAATCCACTGGTGAAGCCCCTTTAAGGCAGCCAGTTGGAGTTCCCAATAAGGATGACTCTCTGGTAGATTAGAGTATGCCCTTTGGTGAGGCTTCCAAGTAAAAGAACAAATAGCAGATAGAGATAACACTGTCAAATCAGGTGCTCATAACAGCGAAATGTTACTGGGCGAGTAGCTAGAGTTCACAGTTGAGCTGAACTTCCCGTGGCTACTTTTCAATTTTCCCACTGCAGTTGCTTTTACATCATTGGACAAACAGTAGCAGCCTCTGCTGGAAATCATTTTCTTTGCAAGTGTCCTCAGACATGGTTTTACTCTTAAGCTGATTTGCCATTCTCTCCTTCCTGACATAGAGTTAAAGAGGCTAAACCATTCCCAGACAAGGGACCTTAGGGGACACAACATTCACATGTTTATGGACAATTCCACTTCCAGCTTCTCAGTGAACTCAAACAGCACATGACAATTTACCAAAATAATGTACATTCCAAAGCTTATAATTCTTCTCTGATAGTTTACTTGTGTCACTTGATAAATATTTTCCTATATACTTTTAATCCCAGTACAGAGAAGGAAGAGGCAGATGGATCTCTTGAGTTCAGAGATAACTAGGGCAATACAGACCCTGTCTCAAAAAACCTAAATTTAAAAAATATATATATTGTTTTTTAAAAAGCTACCACCTCTGATTAGGTCAAGTTTACTCTGTAATTATTAAAGCCAAAGACATTTCTCCCATGTACAACAAAATAAAATTCTGTAGCTTCTATTCTTTCAAACCCAGCATA
>NW_021604569.1:150791-183291 GCF_004785775.1 Grammomys surdaster | reverse complement strand
CCTGTTTTACACCCCACCTTGAAATACATTACACTTCATATGAATGGAAGATTGCAATTGTTGATCCCTCTCCAGCTCCCTCTCCCTCTCTTTCCTCTGTCTCTTTCCCCCTCCCTCTCTCTCCCTTCTGCTTGTATGCTTGCCTACAGAATCCACTAAGATGAATAAGATCTGATATTGACTTGTTTAGTATGTTCTATAGATGTAAAGATTGTATAAACTGTAGAAAGAACACTGACAAGACTTTGTACAGATGCAATCCTTAACACAAGCCAATGTGCGGCTGTTATAAAGACACACAGCTCTTTACTTGGGGCTTTTGTACCAACAGAATGCCTTTTTTTTTTTAATGTGTGTTTTTAAATTCCTTATCTTTTCATGTTACAAAAGATGAAACAGGTGTTTTTTTTTTTAAGTTCATTTATCACTAGAATATCCGGATTTTTTGTTTGTTTGTTTTGTTTTGTTTTGTTTTTTGAGACAGGGTTTCTCTGTGTAGCCCTGGCTGTCCTAGAACTCACTCTGTAGACCAGGCTGGCCTCGAACTCAGAAATCTGCCTGCCTCTGCCTCCCAAATGCTGGGATTAAAGGCATGCACCACCACTGCCTGTCGAATATCCGGATTTTTATGTACCTTTTTGTTTGCATTTTTAAATGATAACATATTTGCCTGTCGAAACTTTATACAGTGCAAGGTATCTTCTAGTTGGAATAAGTCACAAGTTGATGAATGTCATCTTGTGACACACCCTTTTCAATCTTCCTTAAAGGAATACTGCAGGATATTTTTTAGTATCTACATGCTGAGTGTCTCAGTCTACTCACACAGCAATGGGCTTGGTTCAGTATTGAAGTGTCAGCATACCCAGGCATGATCCCTTTACAGAGTAGTACCTAATTGACTATTTCAATTGTGTAACTAGTGTTAAAGCCTAATAAAATGGACTGTTTTTAATGCCTGAATTATCTTCATTAAGAGAAGACATTTGAGGGCTGGAGAGATGGCTCAGTGGTTAAGAGCACTGACTGCTATTCCAGAGGTCCTGAGTTCAAATCCCAGCAACCACATGGTGGCTCACAACCATCTGTAATGAGATCTGATGCCCTCTTCTGGTGTGTCTGAAGACAGCTACAGTGTATTCATATATAATAAATAAATAAATCTAAAAAAAAAAAGAGAGAAGACATTTGAGTTGGGAGCAACGTTTGTGGTTTCTTTTTGCCTCCTTAGGTGTATATCTGTGACTTTCTTCCCACTTGGCCAGAATGAATTCTTTAGCTCGGCTCTGTTGAGTGCAGTAGCCGAGCTCACTAGGCATGCTTTAAGTGGTTATTAGCCATTTATGACTAGTGATTATTACATTTAATAGTACAGGGGGACTTCTGTCATCACACAAAGTTCTGTTACAAAAAGGCACACCTTTAGTCCCCACACTCGGGAGGCAGAAGCAGAGTGATCTCTTGAGTTCTAGGCTAGCCTGGTCTACAGAGTGAGTTCCAGGACAGCCAGGGCTACACAAAGAAACCCTTGTCTCAGGAGGGCTAAAAATTTTTGGTAGCACAAACCCACATAACTGATTTCTCAAGGCCACTGCTTGAGTAAGACTATTGCCCACCTCAGCTTTTTCTCTCTTTTTTTTCTCCTTTTTTGTTTCTTTCTCTTTCTTTGCTTGCTTGCTTGCTTGCTTGCTTGCTTGCTTTCATTGGTTTTGTTAGGGAAAATTGAGAATCCCCAAGGGAAGAACACTCCAGCTGTTTCTAACTAAACTACATAAAACTGCTCTAACAGCTGTAACAGTGGTTCTTAGTGGGAGCTTGTAAATAAATAAAGTAATTGATAGTCAGTGCATTCCTTAATTAAGATTGTCTGGATGGGATTCAGGCTTCACCAACATCTTTTTTAAGTGACAGAAAACCATTCTGGATCCTGAACCAGAAGACTACAAAGATTCTAAAAATCTCAAAAAGTTCCTTATTGATTCATTCTATCGGTGACTGAGAACCCCTGATGAAAACAAGATCTAGATTCTACTCTTAGACCTAAAAGCAGAGTCCCTTAATCTTTAGTACCCAGCATGCTCCCTGGGTACCTGTAATACCAAGTTTGTTGCTTATTAGCTTGACATTTCCCCAAGATTATACTGTGAATTTTGAAATTAAATGTCCTATCATTGCAGGATTACGTTTCTTTTTTTTTCTTTTTTTCTTTTTCTTTTTTGGTTTTTCTAGACAGGGCTTCTCTGTGTAGCCCTGGCTGTCCTGGAACTCACTCTGTAGACCAGGCTGGCCTCGAACTCAGAAATCTGCCTGCCTCTGCCTCCCAAATGCTGGGATTAAATGCATGCGCCACCACCGCCCGGCCAGAATTAAGTTTCTACAAGTGGTCTCGAGTTAGAAAGCTCTTAGAGTATGTGGTATGTTAACAAGGATGGAGGTGGGGGAGTAAGAGCTGTGTCAACAAGACAGTTAAGCTGGTCAGGAGCAGAGAGACAGACAATATTAGAAAGCCATTGCTGATTGGACTTCATCGAGCAAGGTTTCTGTGAGCTTTGATGAGTAAGGAAAGGAGAAAACGGATTTGTAAGCTCTGATCTTCAGTTTCTGACTAGAGTTTGAAGTCTTTGCAGATCGTGTTTAGGAGGAGGTTCTCCTGACTATGAATGTGACTGAGGTGAGGAACTATGGCGTAGGTCAGCAGTCGAGGACGTACCTAGCACAGTACTGTCCCTTAGTTCAACCCAGTACAGTGGCAGGGTGTGCAAGTCACACTAGAAAGCTTTTCTTATATTGGAGCATCCAAGGAATATGATGTTTAAGCCAGGAGCTCCTTATTATGGTGGTTTACCATCATGCCCAGTGAATGTGGACATTTTATTGGGGTTGATGTGCACTTTCCCAAAATGCTCATTATTTTGCTTGTCATAAGATTGTGCTGGAAAGCTGGTTTTATTGCCGATTGATAGCCCATTCACTTGTTAGAGTATTGTTAGCCATGATTAACTACTTACAGATTTTGCTTTTTGGATTATTGGTATGCCACAGTTTTTAATCCAGTATATCAACCTCACTGCTATGTTTTGTGCTTATTGTTATTTTGTATTGCTTAATAACCCCACATAGAATGGTGGAGTTTTTGTCTTTTTCAGTATGAGGTTGGTATCACTCAGGTGTACATACTACTAATGGTTACTAGCAGTCCAACCTGAACATTTTGTTATTTATGTCCAAGTGGGATTTATACAAGCAGTAATTTATTTGGAGAGGCATATAATTTGGGTCAGAATTTCCACTCTAACAGCTAATTAGTCCTTTTTTCTTCAAATGTTTCTAGGGCCCACTGTTACCCTTACCAACAACATATCTTAGAATCGATATATTGCCAAGTATCTGGGGAGTAGAACATGATTTATGTGTAAATTAGTTGGGGGTTTTTCTTACGTATTTTTTTCTAAACATAGTTCCGATTTCACAAAGCCCTCCAGCATGTTTCTTAGCAAAAAGCATGGGAAAATTAAATTTCTTTGAAAATCATTACTAGTTTGTATTTATAAAGGAAAACTTAACAGAAAATGGAGGGAGGTTGTAGTGGCAATGGTGCCACAAAATATTTCATCTGGATGCAATCAAAGTCTTGGATTTCTGGTACCAGCCAAGAGAAGGGACATTTGAATAGCATTCTCTAAGTATTGGATGAGATTAGAAAAGTAGACTATCATAATCAGCCAGATTAAAATCCTGAGGGAGTTAACAGGGTACGTTTGCCCATCATAACATACTTAGGAATGTTTGTTATATAATTACCTCGACTAAAATTAAAGCTAAAGTGAATTTGTTATTTTAGACATGTTGACCTTTAGGAAATGAGACGCTACTGGTCTAATGTTTTATGTTGGTGTTTACTAAAATAGGCCTAGCTGAATTACACTATCGCTTCTCAAGATTTTTACACTCAACATGATATTTAATAGTACTTGGTTTTGTTTTATTTACTTTGCACCAACCTTATACTTACTATTAACTAAGACACATAAGTGTGTTGAAGTTGGTTTGATTCAATTTGTCATGACTTTAATTATTAAACTTGAAGTGACAGCCTAGTGAGAAAGCAAGGAGGCCAGTTTGAAGACTCTAGCAGGCACTCTCAGCTGTCTCTAGAGGCCTGCAGAGAGACCCACTCAAAACGGTCTGACATCTCCGGCTTTCATGTTTTCCTTGCTGTGTATCAGCGGCCAGTTCGCAGGCAGCCCTGTCAGGTCCCAGTGCACACCCACGAGGCTGAGGCCAGCAGACAGGGAGGGTGCCGGCAGGCGGGGCGGCCACGGTCAGAGGGAGGGGCCGCGCCCCGGGTTCGGTGACTGCACCGCCCGCCCGGCTCGCCTAGGCTCCCGGGATGCGCGGAGGCGGCGGCGATGGCGATGATGACTCTAGCCCGGCAGCGTCCAGGCCACCGGACGCAGATAGGGTCGCTGCTGCGACATGGAGGAGGAAGGGCGGCGCTGCGGCCAGCTGGCAGGTGAGAGGCCGCAAGCCCAGACCGGGAGGATCCCACCAGGGCTGTGAGGCGAGCGGGAGCGGGGAGAAGGCTGAGCTTGGCCTGGCCTGGTGGGGTGCGCACCTGTGTTCCTGTGCAGCCTGCTGTAAGCTCCTAGGCTCTACATGGACCACAACCCACTGCCCGCATCCAGGCTGAGTCAAAGCATCCCTGGACTAGCCTAGGCCTGTGTTTCCTCCAATTCTAGGGAGTCCCCTACCCGTTACCGATCACAGTTGGGGATAAGCCTGCAGTCTCCCACTCCTTTAGTCGTTAGCACGCTGTGCTCCACAACCTCCTCATCCTCTACCAGAGACCTAGATCGTCCCCACCCCATCAGCTACTGCTAGCCTCAGTGGGTACTTCAGGTGGTTGGAAAGAATGGGAGGTTTGAAATATCTCACTGACCTTGGGCAAGTTATTTAGCCTCCCTGAGGTTTTCTAGAGCCATTCAAGTCCGTGGGAACGGGGCAGAACTTAGTTCTGTGTGAGGGCAGCGCTCAAAATAATGCCTTCCATGAAGAAACTCAGTATTGATTTGGGGGTGGAATACAATGAAATAATCCAGGTCATGAGTTAACTTGTAAATGCTCTAATGTTTGCTTCAAAAATTATGACAGTTTAGTCTCTGGGAGCTTCCAGGAATCTGGGTTAGTTGATTCTGTTGGTCTTCCCCTTCAGCTCCCTCAATCCTTCAACGTTTAGAATGAAAATAAATAAAACAATTTAAAAAAAAACAGTACAGTATTGGGGACTCATCACCCCTCCCCCCCTCTCTGCTTCTCTCTCTCTCTCTCTCTCTCTCTCTCTCTCTCTCTCTCTCTCTCTCTCTCTCTCTCTCTCACACACACACACACACACACACCTACTCCTGGCCCCCTCTCTCCATCCCTCAGACTGGCTTTCAAGTAGGTGATACTGCTCCATGCTCATGAAAGGCTGAAGATTACAGGCTTGTGCCACCACATCCAGCTTTTCACACATGTTTTCATTTTTTTATTTGTTTTGCAACAGAGTGTCACTATGTAGCCTTGGCTAGCCTGGAGCTTGCTGTGTAGATCAGGCTAGCCTCCAACTCAGAAATCTGCCTCCTTCTGCCTCTTGAACACTGAGATTAAAGACCTGTGCCACATCTATATTTTAATAGGAGTTGACACTAAGCAATTTGTTTGGAGTTCCTGGTTCTTGCTTCCAGTTACCTCAACATCCTTCCTCAACTGTAATCAGATGTATATTAATTCATTTTGAGAAAAAGTCTCATTATGCAGATGTAGTCCAGATTAGGCCCTTCTGGTTTTGAAATCCTGATCCTCTTGGCTCAGCTTCCCCAGATATGTGTCATTATTCTCTGCTCATTCTATCTTACCACGTTTAATAAATATACTTAAACCTGGCGGTCTGAGCTGGTGAGGTGCCTTTGCCACCAATCCCAAGGACCTACATGACGGAAGCAGAAAACCAACTTCCACAAATTATCCTCAGAACTCCACATGTCTACCTGTCTTAGAATTTCTATTACTATAATAAAACACTGTGAGCAAAACCATGTGGGGAGAAAAAGTTTATTTCATCTTACAACACATCATACAAGAAAGTCAGGGCAGGAATTGAAGGCAGGAACCAATGCAGATGCCAAGGAGGACTGCGTCTGACTGACTTATGGTTTGCTTATCCTGTTTCCTTATAGTACTCAGAACCACTGACCCAGGAGTAGAACTATGCAGAGTGAGCTGGGCCATCTCATGTCATTCATCAATCCAGACTTGCCCGCAGGCCAGTCTGGTGGGGGCAATTCTCTCAATTGAGGTTCCTTCCTCTAAAATGACTTTAGCCTGTGTCAAGTTGACATAGAACTAGAAAGCAAAGTATAACAGTATACATACACCAAATAAATACAATACAATACGAATATGTTTAAGACTGGATTGTAGTTTAAAATCATTCTAATATGACTTTTTACATCTTCTAGAACCTGTCTATAATCCCAGAAGTAAAAAGTAACATGTATGTATGCACTGGAAACATTTAATGTTTAGGAATAGTTAACCACTACTGACTTTGCTCCAAAGGACTGAATACATGTACACACACACACACACACACACACAAAATTTCTTTGTTGTGGTTGTTGTTTGTTTTCTGAGACAGGGTTTCTCTGTGTCACAGCCCTGCCTGTCCTGGAACTCTCTTTGTAGACCAGGCTGGCCTTGAACTTATGGAGATCCACCTGCCTATGCTTCCCAAGTGTTGGGATTAAAGGTGTTCTCCACTATGCTTACATCTTTATTTTTGTTTTTAATTTTCTCCTAAAATCACAAGAATTAGTGTTGAGCTCTGGGTTGAATTTTTTTTCCAGTTCCTTTATTAGTTTTGAAGTTTTGTGTTCCAGAAACTTTTACTGGAGAATAGCAATTTAATAAGTCATAGGATTGTTTTGATGGGGAAGTAAAGTTTGATAGCTTATATCAAGTTTGGGTATGAGATGATAGCATGTAAGAGCCACACAATAATAAGAGGTGTTGTAATTTAGTTTTGACCTAAGGATTCCTCTCTTGAGTGTGACCATGTAAGTATGTGTGCATGTGTGGGGGGCATGGTGTTAAAGAGTGGGTGTTGAGGAACCACTGCTTAGTTCACATGGAAGCTTTGGGGAGCTAGAGTAGTGTGGAGCACTGAGAACAGTGCCCGGTACATCATAAACATCCTCCACAGAGACACTGACAGTGGTGCTGACAGGTTGTGTTGCTCTTCTTTCCTAATATGCATTTCTAATTTTTAAGTTAAAAACGTATTGATTATGCAACTTTGTCCCCACAGTAATTCCAAATCATCTTCCCAACCCCAGGATTGAACCTAAGACCTCGTGTATGCCAGAAAAGTACATTACCACTAGCTATATATAACACCCAGACTTTCTTTCACTTTTTCTTTTGCTACAGGTTCACACAAAGTTGCCCAGGCTGGCTTTGAACTTAGAGTCCTCTTGCCTCAGTGTCCTGAGTAGCTGAGATTACAGCCTGTGCCACTCCTCCAGATTCAATCCCCACCCCTCACACACTTCCTTCTCTCCCTCCTTTCTTTCTTTTCCGTGATTACTGTTGGTGCTTCATCATCTCATCTTTACATCTAGAGCTTGGGCTCTGTAACTTCCACGGCTCCATTTCATCATCCCCGGTTTTATTTCTCTGAGCACCTTGATTCCAGGCTCTTATCATTTCCCTGGACCAAATTCCTGCTTCTCTGGTTTGTCTTTTTCCCTTTTCATACATTAACTCCAAGAAACATTTTTTTAACCAACAGTAAAATGCTATCTTTTTGCATTGTAACAATATCAAATGCTGTGTTTTGCACTGTAACAAAATCAAAAGGACTCACAAACGGGCATGCAGTCTTAAACTAGAAATAGTTTATTTCCTTTATTACTTAACTCTAATCATTGATAAGCAGATGTTCTGAATTGATACTTTTATCTCCCATATAACTTAGTTTTAAAAATGTATTTTACAGACAAATGAATGTCACGTTGCAGTGAAGAAATTCACCATAGTGTTTGTTCTGCAGTCCACAGCCAATGAGACAGCAGCTAAGGCTGCTTCTGTCTTGATGAGGGACAGGGCAGTCACATGGCTCTCCCAGAACTGATCTGATTCTCACTGCCAAGCCTGTACTTGGTTTAAATACTGAGAGACTTCTGTTCTAGGTAGTCCATCACTGTTGCCTGGAGCTGCAGTAACCACTTATTGACTGAGTCCAATCTGCACCCCCTGATCCAACAGCTAAAAGGTTGGCACCTGGAGGCCCTAAGATCCAGCTCCAGCTGGTGGTTAAATATTCTGAACATAGGCTCTGGACCTCCTGAGTGCAATTGATTGTCCCTGCAATGTTAAATAAAAGCAAATGTTTTCCAGTTGTTAAGAGCAGAACACTAAATGTTATCTATTTCGCTGGATTCTTCTTTGGGAGAGGATAGACAGCAGACCTTACACATCTTTGGGATTGGGGACAGTGAAGATTTGTGTGAGTATATATTAGATTTCCTTGCATAAGAGAGGAAAATGATTATAGATAGAAAGAAGGAGCAGGAAGGTCTTTTAAGGTACCAGGTGTTTCTTATATACATTCAGCAGCTAGAGCAAGACACACATGTGGTTAAGTGTAAATTTAGTGAATAAATGCAGAATATATATCTCCAATTTGATGGTGAGGAAGAGCAGTACATAGTTTTAACCACTAAGCCATGTCTCTAACCCTCATAGTGGGGTGTGTGTGTGTGTGTGTGTGTGTTCAAACACAAAAACATTCTCTAAGGTAGACAGGTGCAGTACCATTGCACTATCTCTTCAGACACCAAAGTGCTGCTTTGCACCTCAGAAATGACAAATATAAAATCAGACACTTCTTGTTACTTCATATCTTCTTCTTTCAAATGTAGCCATCATGAAATTTTCTTTTCCAAAGGAGGGTTTTCAATTGGCCAAAAACTTAACTCTCAAACTAGTAAAAGAAATAAGTGTTGGGAAATAAAGATTTCTCCCCAGGGAGAAAAATGAGATTTGTCAGTGATTCCTGAGCAGTTGTTGAAGGGCCGTATCAATACTCTCCTGCTTAAATTTCAAGCATGTTGTGTTGCTTGCCTGCCTTCTGTTGCAGAAACCGACTCTCCATTTCCCACGCTGCCCATTCTCCTCCCCATCCCTCATCTTTCACCCGGCTGGCCTCTCCACACCAAAGCTCCCTTCACCAGTGCTCAGTGTCTGCCCCAGATGGATCCAGTCCCCTGTCCCTGGCTTTAGTCTCTGCAGCCACACAGAGGCCATGTTCCTGTGTGTCTCCAGACCCTTCTCTGTATTAGACCTTGTAACATGGTTTTCAAAGCAGTAGAGATGAAAAATTTGAATTTTGTAAAACAGAATGCAATTGCTAGCTCACTAATCCATTTCTGTCTCTGGGTGTACTTTTTTTTATGTATGTGTGTTTGTTTGTTTGTTTGTTTGTGTGTGTGTGCAGGCTTATCTTCCTTGGCCATCTTTGGCACATGCCCGTCGTCTGTGAGCTGAAATCCTGACTCTTTTCCTGCTGATTTTTTTTTTTTTTGAGAACACAAGAAAGAGAGACCTTTCTCTGAAGATGAACACAAGTGGCCCACTTCAGAATGTTCCCAATGCCACCTTGCTATACACGCCTCCCTTGCAGGGAGACAATAGCACTTCTCTCCAGGAGGGTCTTCGAGAGTTTATCCACACAGCCACCTTGGTGACCTGCACTTTTCTGCTTGCCGTCATCTTCTGTCTAGGCTCTTATGGAAATTTTATTGTCTTCTTGTCTTTCTTTGACCCAGCCTTCAGGAAGTTCAGAACCAACTTTGATTTCATGATCTTGAACCTGTCTTTCTGTGATCTGTTTATCTGTGGGGTCACAGCCCCCATGTTCACCTTCGTGCTGTTCTTCAGTTCAGCCAGTAGCATCCCAGACAGTTTCTGCTTCACCTTCCACCTCACCAGCTCAGGCTTCATCATCATGTCCCTCAAGATGGTGGCCGTGATTGCCCTGCACCGGCTCCGGATGGTAATGGGGAAGCAGCCTAATTGTACAGCCTCCTTTTCCTGCATCTTGCTCCTTACCCTCCTTCTCTGGGCGACCAGCTTTACACTTGCCACCTTGGCTACACTGAGAACCAATAAGTCCCACCTGTGTCTCCCCATGTCCAGTCTTATGGATGGGGAAGGGAAAGCCATTCTGTCTCTGTATGTTGTTGACTTTACCTTCTGTGTTGCTGTGGTGTCTGTCTCTTATATCATGATTGCTCAGACCCTTCGGAAGAATGCTCAAGTGAAAAAGTGCCCCCCGGTGATCACAGTTGATGCTTCCAGACCACAGCCATTCATGGGGGCCTCTGTGAAGGGACATGGAGATCCCATCCAGTGTACCATGCCAGCTCTGTATAGGAACCAGAACTATAACAAACTGCAGCACAGTCAAATTCATGGATACACTAAGAATACCAACCAGATGCCAATCCCCTCAGCCAGTCGACTCCAGCTAGTATCAGCCATCAATCTCTCTACTGCCAAGGATTCCAAAGCTGTGGTCACCTGCGTCGTCATTGTGCTGTCAGTCCTGGTGTGCTGTCTTCCGCTGGGCATTTCCCTGGTGCAAGTGGTTCTGTCTGACAATGGCAGCTTCATCCTTTACCAGTTTGAACTATTTGGATTTACTCTGATATTTTTCAAGTCAGGATTAAATCCTTTTATATATTCTCGGAACAGCGCTGGGCTGAGAAGGAAAGTGCTCTGGTGCCTGCGATACACTGGCCTGGGCTTTCTCTGCTGCAAGCAGAAAACTCGACTTCGGGCCATGGGAAAAGGGAACCTTGAAATCAATAGAAACAAATCTTCCCATCATGAGACAAACTCTGCCTACATGCTGTCTCCAAAACCACAGAAGAAATTTGTGAACCAGGCTTGTGGCCCAAGTCATTCAAAGGAAAGTGTAGCAAGTCCCAAAGTCTCTGCTGGACATCAGCCCTGTGGTCAGAGCAGCTCGACACCCATCAACACTCGGATTGAACCTTACTATAGCATCTACAACAGCAGCCCTTCCCAGCAGGAGAGCAGCCCGGCCGACTTGCAGCCAGTGAACTCTTTTGGGTTTGCCAGTTCCTACATCGCCATGCACTATTACACCACCAACGATTTGATGCAGGAATATGACAGCACATCAGCAAAACAGATTCCTATCCCCTCTGTTTAACACGGCCAGAGCATCTGGAGGGAATGGTTTTCTCTTCTGACTGAACAAGCCTTTAAAAGAGTTTGACGTCCATGGCAAAGCAAAACCTGGAGTCAACTGAAGACTTGACAACTGGATTTTCTTTTGTCTGAAATATTATCCTGGTTGGCTTCATGGTTTCTTGACATTTTAAGATTTGATGTAAAAGTTTATTTCAATTTCTACTCTGATCTATGTCCCAATACTTTTATCCTAAACTGCTAAGAAGATACCAGGAACTATCCTACTGATGACAACCTTTTAAGTCAGTGTTATGGGACTTTAGCTATGTATTGGCTACATATTCTTTCTTTCCATTAACTTAATTTATTTATTCACTTTACATTCCAATTGAAGCCCCACTTCTCCTCCCAGTACCCCCTCATATGAACCCTGTCCCAACTCCTCCTTCCCTTCATTTCTGAGAAGGGGGAGGTTCCTCCCGGGGAACCAACCCATGCTGGCACCTCAAGTCACTGCAGGACTAGGTACATCCTCTACCACTGAGGCCAGACATGGCTGCCCAGTTAGGGAAGCAAGATTCACAGACAGGAAACAGAGTCAGGGACAGCCACTGCTCTACTTGTTGCGGGACCCACCTGAAGACCAAGCTGCATATCTGTTACAAATGTGCTGGTGGCCTAGGTCCAGCCCATGTATGCTCTTTGGTTGGTGCTTCAGTCTCTGAGGGCCTTCAAGAATCCATGTCAGTTGCCTCTGTTGGTCTTCTGAAGGAGTACCTATTCCCTCCAGGTTCCTCAGTCCTTCCTCCAACTCTTCACAAGATTTCCCAAGCTCAGTCTAATGTTTGGCTGTGGGACTGACTCTGCATCTGTTTCTGTCAACTGCTACAATTTGACTACATTTTTAAATAGGTGTTTGAAAAAAACCTGATCTTTCTGAAGTGTTATTTTTATAAAAATATGGAATTTATGTCTTTGAAGTACTGAAACAGCAAACAGTGTACGTTTTTGGTGGCAAATGATTTAAATAAAAAACTTACTGTTAAAGCAGAAAATAGAAATGTGTTACCTGCACCTCTGACCTCATTAAAATTCTCACCCCTTGTTAGGCATTTCCTTTCTAAGACAGCAGTCTAACAATACAGAGCTATGATTCTTGTCACTTTTACTGTACAGCATTGTTCTGTGTGAGTTGAGTAGCTAGCTTTACAAAGTTTGTTTTGGTAGTTACTAGTTAATTGCTTTTTCAGAAGAACCTTGCTTATTCCAGAATCCTACGCTAGTAGAGGATTGTACTACAGTAGGGGCACCGTTCTGAGAGAGCAGACATGGTGTGCCAGCCTCAGCAGTCTGTCTGTGGAAGACAGGGTAGAGTTTGATCATGCATTCAACACTAGCTTCATAGAGGTGCACTGGGAGGCTTGGCTTGGGCTTCCCTTGTTTATGAGGACAGTTTAGTAGCTAATCACCTGACAGCATTCACATAGATATTCAGAAATAACATTTGTATTTAAATATTGCTATGGAAAATAATTTCTGAACTATTAATAGATCTATTGATATTTTCAGACTGAGGTTTTTAGGTTTTGGCTTTTCTTTTTTTTTCCTCATTCTTCTTTTGTGGGGCTGGAGCTTGAACCCAGGCTCATGCATGTTAGGCAACCAGCTTACCACTGAACTGCATCCGGACCCCCAAAACTAATTGTTTTATATTCTTTCATTAACCTTAAACTGGAAATAAGCAACTATATTATTCTTACTCCTAAAACTAATTTAATTAGGTTCTCTAGCTCCTAATGTAAAAAACACGTTCGTCATGCAGTTAGGATATGAACTCACTAGAATTTTGGAACACTGAGACTCAAAATAGGGTATCTTTACAAACTATTGTATCCAACTATTGTTCTCAAAGCTCAGAAGTTCAAGGAACAGAAGGTGCTCAGCTAGGAGCACCCTCTCCCAGGCTTTGCCAGACTCCAGGATCAGGTGCTTCTAATGCACCCCAATCAGGTCTGTTTCAGAGATTTAAGTGTGAGGACAAAATTTTCAAATTCACCTTCTAGACCTGGCCTAACTACTTCTCTCCTTCTCTTCTTCTTTTCTCTTCCTTTCTTTATTCTTGCTATAAAGTTTGATAGCATATCCATTCTCCTTTATTTTGGTAGCTGGATACTCTTTTTGGAAGACACTCTTAAGCTATTTCAACTGTGTTTTTATAGATTCAACACAACATGGTTCTCACTAATACTCCCATGAGACAGATAAAGATCTTCTCAACAAAGAATTAAGACATCTGATATCCTCTCCCAAAAATATTTAAAGAATTTCGGCAAATTAGCATTAAACTTTGTCTTAATTGCAAACCTAGTATTTAGTCCAGTAAGGCAAATAAGTTTGTATTCAGCAACAAGCTCACTTACACTTTGAAAGTCTACATCTCTGGGTCTTGAAAGATGGGTAAGAGGTTAAGAGCACCTGTTCTTCCAAAGGACCCAGGTTCAATTCCCATGTGACCTACCATGGTACACAGCAATACATAGACATGCATATAGGCAAAACACCTGTACACATAAAATAAAATTAAATCTTTAAAATATTTGAAAGTATGCATCAGAAAAATGTATGCATCTCTTTTGAGGGAGAATTACTACCTATAAATTTTTTAATATTAGCTTACTTGTGTGACCTCTGAGTTTGAAACTATTTGACCAGTATGGGGCCCATCTTTGATAAGTAAAAATTACAGTGTAATGAAGACAAAGCATATACATAGAAAGTGTTCAGTTTCTTTGTCTTCATCAAAGAAATTATTGATTCGATTTTCATGAAATACATAGTGGGCTGGATTCTTGGCTGCCCTCCCACCTGTATATAGAGATGTAACTTGTTTCTTCATAAGCTATATACGTCTGTCTATAACAGTATACTCACAATATTGATATAGGTAGACATATATAACTTTTATCTTCATAAGGGCTAAAAATTATAAATCAAAGTAATGAGAATTTAATTGAATATGATGTGCAGGAAACATTAATTTTTTTCCTCTTTGATGCTTACTGTATGCAAAGTATGTGTCTCTAAAACATTTTATATTAAGTGTTCTTATTTCTTATGTTAACCCTTAGGCCAAATTTTTATTTCTGATGTTTTAATGTACTTTAAAAATAAGTTTGGAAAATAAAAATATTGAAAACCCCAACTTTGGGTGGTTGTATTTTTTTTATAGTTGTTTTGGGTTTTTTTGTTTGTTTGTTTGTCTGTTTTTGAGACAGGGTTTTTCTATATAGTATGGGCTAGCCTCAAACTCACTCTGCTGCTGTTTTCTCATCATTGAGATTACAGGGGCTAGCACACTGTGCTGAAAAATCAAGTTTTTTTTTTTGTTTTGTTTTGTTTTGTTTTGTTTTGTTTTTTGGAGACAGGGTTTCTCTGTGTATCCCTGGCTGTCCTGGAACTCACTCTGTAGACCAGGTTGGCCTCGAACTCAGAAATCCACCTGCCTCTGCCTCCCAAGTGCTGGGATTAAAGGCGTGCACCACCACTGCCTGGCAGAAAAATCAAGTTTTAATATGATGTCTTGTCTAGTCTTTCACATAGGAAGGCCTTAAATGTAAAAATCCTGTCTCAACCTGCCAAGTGCTGGAACTGCTGGAATGATGTGGTGGCTTAAGTAAAAGTGGACCCCCCTAGGCTCATAGAGAGTGGTACTATTGGAAGGTGTGGCATTATAGTGTGGGTGTGGCTTTGTTAGAGGAAGTGTGTCCCTAGGGGTGGGGTTTGAGATTTCAGAAGCTCAAGCCAGTCTTTTCCTGTGGCCTGAGGAGCTGAATGTAGAACTCTCTCAGCTTTTTCTCTAGCACCATGTCTGGTTATGTGTCACCATGACACTGATGACAATGGACTAAACCTTCGAATCTGAAAGGTTCCCTCAACTAAATACTTTCCTTTAGAGGAGTTGCCATGGTCATGGTGTCTCTCTCCCTTCCCCCACCTCTCCCTTTCTCTTGTGGCACCGTGGATGGAAACTAGAATCTTGCACATGCTAGACAGTACTCTGCCACTTATACTCTCTTACACATCTGTACAGTGGTCACTTTTGCACAACAAATATATTCAGCCTTAGATAGGAAAAGTTACCTTTCTTTGAGAAATAAAATTGTTTGCCCACATTTTGAAGCATGTATGGTCATAATAAGAATAATAAGCCAACAATCTTATTTACTGGACAGTTTCCCAGTGGGATGCTTAAACCTAGGTCTTCAGGAATGCTGGACAAGTGCTACCACTGACCTGACCTATCTCAGCTTTGTGTGTGTGTGTGTGTGTGTACCTGCTACAAAGTATTTGTAGAGGTCTGAACACAACCTCAGAAGTTGTCTCTCCTCACACAGTATGGGTCTCAGAGATGAAACTTCCGGAATTTTGTCTGATGTTTGGCTGTGGGTCTCTGCATCTCCTCTTTCCATTGGCTGCTGGGTAGAGCCTCTTAGAGGACAGTTATGCTAAATTCCTGTCTGCAAACATAACAGAGTATCACAAATAGTGTCAGGGATTGGTTCTTGCCCACAGAATAGGTCTCAGTTTGGGGCAGTCATTGGTTGGCCATCCCCTCAGTCTCGGTTCTATCTTTGTCCCTGTACATCTTGTAGGCAGAGCACATTTTGGGCTGAAGGCTCTGTGGGTAGGTTACTCTTCTGAACCTTCCACTGGGAGTCTTGCCTAGCTTCAGGAAGAGGCCACTTCAGGATCTATATGCCCCAGTGTTAGAAATCTGAGCTAGAGTTACCCCCTTAGATCCTCTGGGGCTTCTCTCCATCTCACATCTCTGGCATGTCCAAGAGATTGTCTCCCTGGCCAATCTCCCTTCTCTTCCCCCTGCTCTCCCTACATACGATTCCCCATCTCCCTTCCCCATCCCGTCCTCCACACAGTTCTCTCCTTTTGATCTCCAGTATCTATTTTATTTTCCCTTCTCTGAATGATCTAAACATTCTCCCTTGTGCCCTCCTTGTTATTTGGCTTCTTTGGGTTTGTTGATTATAGTATGGTTATTCTGTACTTTGTGACTAACATTCACTCCTAAGTGAGTATATACCATACATGTCCTTTTGGGTCCGTGTTACCTCACTCAGAATGATATTTTCTAGTTCCATCTATTTACCTGTAAATTTCATGATGTTCTTAATAGCTCGATGCTGTTCTATTTTCTGTATCTATTCTTTGCTTGAGGGACATTTGGGTTGCCAGTTTCTGACTATTACAAATAAAACTTCAATGAAAATAGCTGAGCAGGTGTCCTAGAGGGTGGTGTAGCATCTTTTGGGTATATGCCAGGTCATGAGGGGAAAATATTTCCGGTCTTCTGAGAAAACGCCAAATTGATTTCCAAAGTGGTTGTACAGGTTTGCACTTGTACTCCAGCAGTGGAGGAGTGTGCCCCTTGCTCCATATCCTCGCCAGTGTGTGCTGTCCTATGAGTCTTTGGTCTTAGCCATTCTGATGGGTATAAGGTCTCAGGATTGTTTTGATTTGCATTTCCCCATGACTAAGGATGCTGAACATTTCTTCAGGTGCTTCTAGGCTAGTTGAGATTTCTCTGTTGAGGATTCTCTGTTTAGCCCCACACCCTGTTTTCAATTGAGTTATTTGGTTTGTCAGTGTCTAGCTTCTTGAATTATGTATATATTTTGGATATTATCCCTTTGTCAGATGTAGGGTTAATGGAGATCTTTTCCCAATCTCCAAGCTGTGATTTTGTCCTGATGATGGTGTGCTTTGACTTACAGAAGCTTTTCATAAGGTCCCATTAATTAATTCTTAATCATAGTGCCTGAGCCATTGATGTTCTGTTCAGGAAGTTGTCTCCTGTACTGATGAGTTCAAGGCTATTCCCCACTTTCAGTTCTATTAGATTAAGTGTGTCTGATTTTATGTTGAGGTCTTTGATCCATCTGGACTTGGGTTTTGGGCAGGGTGATGATTGTGGATCTATTCACGTTCACCTACATGCAGACAGCTAGTTAGCCCATCAGCATTTGTAGATGCTCTCTGTTTTGCATTGCAAGGTTTTGGCTTCTTTGTCAAAAATCAAGTGTCTGTTGGAGTGTGGGTTTGTTTCTGGGTCTTCAATTTGATTCCACTGATCCACCCATCTCTGTACCAACACCATGCAGTTTTTATCACTATTGCTCTGCAGTACAGCTTGAGGTCAGGGATGGTGATACCTCCAGAAGTTCTTTTATTGTTCAGAATTGTTTTAGCTATCCTGGGGGTTTTTTGGTTTTTCTATATGAACTTGAGAATTGTTCTTTCAAGATCTGTGAAGAACTGTGTTGCAGATGAGACTTGCATTGAATCTGTAGATTGCTTTTGGTAAATGGCCATTTTCACTGTTAATCCTACTGATCCATGAGTAAGGGAAATCTTTCCGCCTTCTGATATTTTTCTCAAATTTTTTTCTTCAGAGACTTGAAGTTCTTGTCATACAGGTCTTACACTTGCTTGGTTAGCATTATACCAAGGTTCTTTATTTGTAGCTATTGTAAAGGGTACTGTTCCCTCAATTTCTTTCTCAGCTTGTTTATTGCTTGTGTAGAGGAGGGCTACTGATTTCTTTGAGTTAATTTTGTACCCAGCTACTTCATTGAAGGTAGAATTTTTAGGGTCACTTATGTACACTATCATATCATTTGCGAATAGCTATACTTTGACTTCTTCCTTTCCAATTTTTATCCTTTTGATCGCCTTTTGTTGTTTTGTTGCTTTATAGTTCTAGCTAGAATTTTAAGTACTATATTGAAGAGATATGGGGAGAGTGGACAGCCTTCTCTCCATTTAATTTGATATTGGCTTGCTGATGGTTGCCTTTGTTGTGTTTAGGTATGCCCCTTGTTTCCCTTCTCTCTCCAAGACTTTTAACATGAAGGGTGTTGGATTGTGTCAAATACTTTTTTGGCATCTAATGATATGGTCATGGGGGTTTTTTTCTTTCGGTTTGTTTATATGGCGGATTTCATTGATGGATTTTCGTATATTCAACCACCCCTGAAACCCTGGGATGAGGCCTACTTGATCGGGGTGGATGATGTCTTTAATATATTCTTGGATTCAATTTGCAAATATTTTATTGAATATTTTTACATCAACATTTATAAGAGAAATTGGTCTGAAATTCTCTTTCTTTGTTGAGTCATTGTGTGGTTTAGGTGCCAGGGTGACTGTGGCCTCATAAAATGGGTTTGGCAGTGTTCCTTCTGTTTCTATTTTGTGGAATAGTGTTAGGAGTATTGGTATTAGCTCTTATTTGAAAGTCTGGTAGAATTCTGCAGAAAAATCATCTGGCCCCAAGCTTTTATTGGTTAAGAGACTTTTAACGATTGCTTCTATTTCATTAGGGTCTCTCTGACTTCTAGTTAATTTAGCTAAGGGTTTGCCTATGTTGTTAATTTTCTCAAAGAGTCAGTTCTTGGTTTCATTAATTCTTTGTGTTGTTCTCTTTGTTTCTTACTTACTTACTTACTTACTTACTTACTTATTCATTTTAAGTCCTGCTTACTGCCCTCCTGCTGGTCACCACCTCCCACAGTCCTTACCTCACTGAGTATACCCCTACCTTGGCACTTCAAGTTTCTGTGAGCCTAGGTGCATCCTCTCCCACTGAGGCCAGATAAGGCAGCCCAGTTAGAAGAACATACCTCACATACAGGCAAAGCCTTTGGGATAGTCCCGGCTCCAATTGTTCAAGACCCTCATGAAGACCAAGCTGCACATCTGTTACATATGTAGGGAGGCCTAGGTCCAGCCCGTGTATGTTTTTTGGTTGGTGGTTCAGTCTCTGAGAGCCCTAAGGGTCCAGGTTAGTTGACTCTGTTTGTCTTCCTGTGGAGTTCCTATCCCCTTTTGGGGCCATGATCCTTCTTCCTGTTCTTCCATAAGAGTCCTCAAGCTCCACTGTTCACCTTTGAGTGTCTGCATCTGTCTGAGTCAGATGCTGGGAAGAGCTCTCAGAAGACAGCTATGCTAGGCTCTTGTCTGCAAGCTTGACAGAGTATCATTATAGTGTCAGGATTGGGTTCTCTTTGGTTCTAATTGATTGATTTCAGCCCTGAGTTTGATTATTCCTGTCATCTTCTCCTCCTGGTGTATTTGCTTTTTTCCTAGAACTTTCAGATGTACTTTAATTCATTAGTATGAGATCTCTCCAACTTCTTTATGAGGACATTTATTGCTATAAATTTTCCTCTTAGTACTGCTTTCATAATGGTCCATAAATTTGGGTACGTTAGGCCCTCATTTTCATTGAACTCTAGAAACTCTTTAATTTCTTCTGTGACTCAGAAATCAATGAATAGAGAGTTATTCAGTTTCCATAAATATGTAGGTTTTCTATTGTTTCTGTTGTTGTTGAAGTACAGCTTTACTCTGTGGTGTTCAGATATGATGCATAGAGATCTTTCAATCTTCTTGTATCTGTGAGGTTTGCTTTGAGAAGAAGGCATATTCTTTTGTGTTTGGGTGAAATGTTCTATAGATATGTGTTAGTTCCATTTGATTTACAACCTCTGTTAGTTTCATTATTTCTCTGTTTAGTTTCTATCTCTATGACCTGTCCATTGGTGACTGTAGGATGATGAAGTGTTCCACTATCAATGTGGGTTATATATGTAATTTATGCTTTAATAATGTTTATTCTACAAATGTAGTTGCCCTTGCATTTGGGGTATAGATGTTCAGAACTGAGATGTCCTCTTGGTGGATTTTTCCTTTGATGAGTATGAAGTGTCTGTCCTTCCCTGTTTCCTTTGATTACTTCTGGCCGAAAGTCTACTTTATTAGATATTAGAATGGCTACTCCAGCTTGTTTCTTGGGTCCATTTGCTTGGAAAACCTTTTCCAGCTCTTTATACTGAGATAATGACTATCTTTGTTGCTGAGATGTGTTTCTTATATACAGAATGATGGCTTCTGTTTACGAATCCATTCCTTTAATCTCTGGGGAATTGAGTCCATTGATGATGTGAGATATTAATGACCAATGATAATGGTTGTGTGTGTGTGTGTGTGTTTCTCTTCTATTGGTTTTAATGCTGTGAAGGTACTTGTTTCTTGTTCTTTTCTGAGTATAGTTAGCCTCATTGGAATGTTCCTTCTAATATCCTCTGTAGAGCTGGCTTAGTGGAGAGGTATTGTTTGAATTTGATTTTATCAGAATATCTTGGTTTCTCCATCTATGATGATTGAAAATTTTGCTGGATATAGTAGTCTGGGCTGACATCTATGGCCTCTTAGAGTCTGGAAGACCTCTGCCCATGTCCTTCTAGTTTTTAGATTCTCAGATAAGAAATCAGGCGTAATTCTGATAGGTCTGCTTTATATGTTATTTAGCCTTTTCTCCTTGATGCTTTTAGAATTCTTTCTTTGTTCTATATATGTAGTGTTTTGATTATGTGGCAGGAGGGTTTTCTTTTCTTGTTCAATCTGTTTGGTGCTCTGTAAACTTCTTGTACCTTTATAGACATCTTATTCTGTAGGTTAGGGAAATTTTCTTCTATGATTTTGTTGAAGATGTTTTCTGGGCATTTAAACTGGGACTCCTCCTCCTCCCCCCTCCCCTCCTCAACCACCTCTTCCTCCTCCTTTTCTTCTTCTCCTTCTCTACCTCCTTCTCCTCCTCCTCCTCCTCCTCCTCCTCCTCCTCCTCCTCCTTTTTCTATTCCTATTATTCTTGGCTTTGGTCTTTTCATAGTACTCCACATTTCCTGGATGTTTCGTGTCATGAACTTTTTAGATTTTTGCATTTTCTTTGACTGATATATTGATATCTTCTCTCATATCTTCTACACCTAATATTCTCTCTTCCATTTCCTATATTCTGTTGGTGATGCTTATGTCTGTAGTTCCTGTTCTCTTTCCCTAGGTTTTCCATCTCCAGGATTGCTTCAGTTTGTGTTTTCTTTATTGGTTCCATTTCCTTTTTCAGATCTTAGACAGTTTTCTTCATATCTTTCACCCATTTCATTATATTTTCCTGTATTTCTTTATATTTATTTGTTTCCTCTTTTAATGACTCTACTTGTTTGAATGTATTCTCCCCCAGTTCCTTAAGAGATTCATTCATGTCCTCTTTAAAGGCTTCTATTTTTAAAAGAGTGGCTTTAAGATCCTCTTCTTGTACTTCAGTTTCATTAGGATATCCAAGATTTGTTGTAGCAGGAGAGCTTGTGGTGTCATATTGTCCTGGGTTGGCTGTGTTCTTAGATTCTCCTTTAGGCATTTGGTTTTCCCTGGTGTTGACTGGAGAACCTGATAGCAGCAGAACTTCTCAGAAATGTGGGGCCAGCAATGGGCAATCAAGGTCAGGGTAACCTTCTCTGTTGGCTGTGTCTTAAGCAGACCCCACTCTGAAAGCCGTGTGATGGATGGACCCTACTCCCAGTCAGACCCAGCAGAAATGGTGAATGAATCCAACTAGTATAGATGGTTGGGCAGGGTTACAAGCTGGTTAGTTTGGGACCCCCAAAGGTTTTCATGAAGAGGATGCTCTTGGGGTCCTGCAGGGCTCCTTCAGACTCAGGAGGAAAATCAGAGCTATATGCAATGGTATTCAGGGTGCCACACATGCTGCTCACCTCTGCAGGCTATCTCCTTGTAACTCTTCTTATAAGAGCCCTAGGACCATATTGAGGTCCCCATCCTTATGACCAAGTTTGACCTAATTGCATCAGAGGATATGTAGTCTGAAGCAGCCATCTCCTGTAGCCAGGCAGGACTTCCAGTAGGGGTTGGAGTGGGGCATGAATCCACTCACAAAACCTTGGACCCAAAATTTGTCCTGCTTACAAGATGCACAGAGATAAAGATGGAACAGAGATAGAGGGAAGAGCCGACCAATGACTGGCCCAGCTTGAGACTCATCCATGAGAGAGAGCCAATCCCTAACACTATTAGTGATACTTGTCTATGCTTGCAGACAAGAGCCTAGCATAACAGTCTCCCAAGAGAGTTCATTCAGCAGCTTATGGAAAACAGAGGCAAAGACTCATAGCCAGACATCAGGTGGAGTTTGGGAAGTTGTATGGAAAAGTGGTAGGATAGGATTGAACCAGAGGTGTCAAGGATAGCAGAAGACCTACAGAGTCAATTAACGAGGGCCCATGGGGACTTACAGAGATTGAACCACCAACCTAAAAGCATGCAGGAGCTCTTAGCCTAGGCTCCCTACACATTTGCAGTAGATGTGCAGTTTGGTCTTCATGTAGGTCCCCTAGCAATTGGAGTGGGGTTGTCTCTGATTCTGTTGCCTGGCATTGGATCCCTTTCCACTAACTGGACTGGCTGGTTCAGCCTCAGTGAAAGAGGATGCACTTAGTCCTGTTGTGAATTGATGTCTCAGGACAGGTGGGTACCCATGAGAGACTTCCCCTTCTCCTCAGAGAAGGGAAGGGAGTAATGGGGGGAGAAATTTGTGAGGGTGGGACTGGGAGGAGAAGAGGGAGAGGGTACTGTTAGCAGGATGTAAGGTGAATAAATAAATTAATGAAAAATTCTATCTCCAAATATAAAAACATTGTGTATAAAAATATAACAATGCATTTTGGAGAATACAGTTCATTTTACATAGTTATATGTAATTGTTTGCTATTACTATTTTTATTATTATTAATTATTACAATGGTCTTTCCACAACATAAAGCTCTATTAGGCGCATTCTTCACACCTGTGAACACTTGGCCCTAATGAACCTGTCTTTCTTTGTTTTAAGATATGGTTTCCCACTGGACTTCACAGTAGCCTTGAACTCATTGTGTATCTGAGATTTGCTTCAAACATGTGACACTCTTCCTTCATTGGCTTTCTGAGTTTGAGGATTCCAGATATGAGCTATTTTGGTTTCACATTCTGTCTCATTGCTGGGATGTGCAAACGCTGCTCAAGTAGATGAAACAGAAGGGTGCTAGGCTACGTTTCATCCTCACCACCATTGGGGTGCAGAAGTGGCTAAAAACAGCCTAAGATGGGGGCACCAGCCCAGGTGAGAAATGGCGCAGGCTGAAGCCAACGAAGCAGGGGTTTCCAAGCTCCCAGGGGTCCAGTTGTCACTGGGAACTGCATGGAGTTGGGAATGAGGACCAGTGGGCTGGCGATAACACCAGGGCTGCTGCGAGGTGTAAGTCTGGCTTAGCTCAGGGGTGAGTTTCTGTGTCCAGAGGGCAGAGGGGCCTTCTGCGGCAGGCTTGGGTGGCATGGCTCTGTATGATGAAGACTTGCCCCCATAGTGCTTCTTGATGAGAGAGACTATTCATTGTTCATCGTGGAAAATGAATACATTTGACTAACTCAGGGAGAGCCAGAGATTAAATACCTTTTACAGGAAGGAATGTCCAGGAAAGGAAGCTTATCGGCTAAACCATCGGGCAGGCCCATTTAGATACTTCACTGGCATGGAGAACTCTGTGCTATGTGACTAGTGGTCACTATCGTCTTGTGGGGTGTTCTGGTCTGGTGTTCCAGGACAGAGACTGGGTCGGGAGTAGATGAAACACCTATTCTTCTCAGATACAAGAAATGCTGGGGTTTCTGAATCTGCTCAGCCTTTCCAGTTTTAGTTTGGTGGCATGGTTTCACTGGCCCCACAAGTTAGTATACCTGACAGTAAACAGCTTTTGAATAAATTAGTTAAATAATCAATAACTGAATGAAACTGGGCATGGCAGTGTGTGCTTGTATTTCTAGCACTTGGTAGACTGAGGCAAGAGGCCTGCCAAAAGCCGAAGGTACACAGTGAGTTCAGAGATAGCTGGCTTCAACAAAACAAGACAGAAGAAATGAACAAATGAAGACTAAAACTGATATCAGCCCATATATGGTGTGGTGGTTTAATTAAGAATGGACCCCATAGGTTATATGTTTGACTACTCAGTCATCAGACAGTGGCATTACTTGAGAAGGATTAAAAGGTGTGGCCTTGTTGGGGCAGTTGTGCCCATGTAGGAGGAAGCTGGCACTGTCATTGTTAGGTAGGAAATCACTAGACATTATGAGATAGGAAGATGTCAAAAGTGCAAGCCAGGCTTAGTGTTGCATTCTTCCTGCTACCTGCAGATCTGGATGTAGAACTGCCAGCTACCTCTCCAGCACCATGTCTACCTACATGCTACCATGCTGTCGTGATGATAATGGACTAAACCTCTGAAATTGTAAGTCCCAGTTAAATGCTTTATTTTATAAAAGTTGATGTGGTTATGGTGTCTCTTCACAGCAATAGAACAATGACTAAGTAAAGAGTTGGCACCAGAAAGCAGGGTCTTGTTGAACTCGTAAGTGAGGCAAACGGACTATACTAGTAGGAGCATGACAGACCGTGGTGCTGAGAGCAATGTAGATTATCTTGTCCCAGCTCCAGAAGTTTCAGAAGAAAAGAATATTAGTAAATGGCCCAGAGATTGTTCTTGTGATATTTTTTCAGAAAAATGTAGCTGCTTTCTGCCCTTGTTAAAAAAAAAAATTGGCTAGAAACTAAATTGAAGAATTTTAGATTAATGGCATTTGCTGAGGAGATTTCAAGACAGCGTAGTATTGACTCTGATTTGTGAGGTTATTACTGGTCACTCTTACGCAGATCTACCATGAAGAGGAGCCAGCTGAGCAAGGAAAAACACAAAATGTACAGTGGGAGGAGAAAGGGGGACCAGGAAGTGTAATGGAGCTAAGTCCAGTGCTCAAGGAGATAAAAACCTGATGATAAATAGAATAATGGAAGTGGTTCTCTGAGGGCAAGACCCCACCCAGCTACGCTTCCAATTTGTGAAAAGCAATAAAAAAAAAAAAAACTTAAGTAGTGAAGAAACAACAGAACAACAGAAGGTGATGAAAATGTACTTGAAGGAGGGGTCATGTTCCAGCGCAAGCAAGCAGCAGAACTTGGGAGCTTGTGATGTCTAGTTTTGGACTTTGAGTCAAGGATACAAGAAAGAAGCTATGGAATCTCCCTCTGTGGCAAAAAAAAAAAAAAAAAAAAAAAAAAAAAAAGGTGCTGCTGAGGCTGGGTGTGTGTCAGTGGTGCCCACGCACAGGCGGAGGTGGAGCCTGGATCCTATAGAAGCCCCAAGATTCAGGAGGTGCCAGAGTCCTGGGATGCCTGCTAAGAAAAGTTGCAAACCATTTATGGAACCAGACCAAGAGAGAGAAGTGTGTTGCAGTCAACAAAACTGAAAGGAATTCGAGATCTGAAGAGTGCTTTGACAACAGACATGGAGATGCAGAATCTGGGGTTTTCTCTGCTGGTTTTAGGTCTTGCTTTGGTCCCATATTTCCTTACTATGTTCCCTCCTCCTGCTTTTCAGACTGGAAATGCTGTTCTGTACCATTGTATGTTGGGAACATGTAATCTATTCTTATTTTGATTGTACAGGAAAGTTATGTTGTGGATAGCCCTGGGGTTGCTTGTATTTTGATGGTAATTCCACTCTCCTGGGAGGGGCTATGAACGAGGAATGAATCAAGTACTCAGGTGACTTCTTGCGAACCATCCCCTAATGAATAAAGGAGCCAATCGCTGGGTAAGTAGGCGTGACTTCCAGATTGGAGCGGGGAAGAGAGGAAGAAGAGAGAGGGTCTTTTTGGATGGGACAGCGTGAGGACAAGATGTGGCTACGAGTGTCTCCTGGTTTCTATCCTTCACCAGAGAATTTAGCTTTATTATAGCTTACAAGATTAGGATTCTAGTTGTTGTGCCCAGAGATTGAGTTACCATTGTTTCTGAACTAAGTTTGTGTGGTGTTTACCTTCACAAGACAGTTCTGCTGGGTTCCAGAGAGAAAGGTATGGTGACAAAGCATAGGTTTACCTGATGTCCACCACAAAGGCCATGGGGGTTTTGAAGCATGGGGCATGGTAGCAACCCACCAGTGAGAACCTAGGGAGCTGGGTGCAGAGATTTCGGGCGCTCCAGGCCAGAGAGTCTATCCAGATGAGAACACCCCACTGGTGCCATGTGGCCAGCCCATGCCCAACGAATGCTCTTTTTAATATTTCCTGCAACGCCGGGCGGTGGTGGCGCATGCCTTTAATCCCAGCACTTGGGAGGCAGAGGCAGGCAGACTTCTGAGTTCGAGAGTTCAAGGCCAGCCTAGTCTACAGAGTGAGTTCCAGGACAGCCAGGGCTACACAGAGAAACCCTGTCTCGAAAAACCAAAAAATATTTCCTGCAACAAAGTTACAGTTAAGAAATTGCCTTGAGTCTCACAGGAGACTTTGAACTTTAGATTTTGAAACAGTGTTGACTATGGGAACTTTTGAAATTGAACTGAATTCATTTTTACATTATTATATAGCTACAAGCCTATGGGGCCAAGGAGTGGAACATGGTGGTTTGAATAAGAATGTGTGTGGTTTGAATTATATATATATGTGTGTGTGTGTGTGTGTGTGTGTGTGTGTGTGTGTGTGTGTGTGTTGGGGTCCAGGAGTAGTTGCCCCACAAACTACACAAACACCAATCTCAGTCAGACAGTGATGATTTATTGAACACACATCCTGAAACTGAACAATCACGGTCATAGCTCAGAATTTGGAGGATTGAGCTATGACCATGAACATATCCTTCTCTGTCAGCTTGTAAAGGCTAGAACTAGTGAGCTCATATGTAGGTGCAGTATGGAAGTGCCACCTGGTAGTTGGCTCTGATTCAAGCCATTTCAGCCATAGCAGTTTATACTGACCTTTAATTTGATGGGTCTTACATAAAGCTTTGCAGAGTTTCTTAAGATTAACAAACCTCATTCAGAACATAACAGGATATGTGATCAGCAAGACCTTGCTCTGAGACAAGTTATTTTTCTGTGTTGATGTCTGGCAGGCATATTACACAGCAACAATATGAAATATCTGTCAGGTATGGAACAAAATAGCCACATCAATGCTGGGGAGGCAGGCTTTTTATATAGATATGTGTATATTATATATTCCCATTATATATTATTATATAGTCATCTAGAAGGACAGAACCTCAATTAAGAAAATCTCTCCATGTTATCAGGTTGCAGACAAGCCTGTAGGGCATTTTCTTAATTAGTGATTGATGGTAGAGGGCCCAGCCTATTGTGGGAGGTATTAACCCTAGTCAGGTGGTTGTGGTTGTTTTCTATAAGAAAACAAGCTGAGCAAACCATGTGAAGCAAGTCCAGTAAGCAGCACCTCCATGGCCTGTGCATCAACTGCCTGTAGGCTCCTGCTCTGTGAGTTTTTGTCGTGACTACCTTCAATGATAAACCTTTAATGATATGGAAGTATAAGCCAAATAAATTCTTTTCTCCCCAAGTGGTTTGGTTATGGTGTTTCATCACAGCAATAGAACTCGAACTAAAACCCTAACTATTTAAATAACAGACCCCAAGAAAGTGGAATTCTTCCAGGAATCTCCTGCTGGAGAAGAAAAAAGCTGATGTCTTGGGGCCACCTAGTAGGGAATTTGTGTCTCTGTACAATTTGTCCATTGATACTGAAAGATATTAGTGACCAATGATTGTTAATTCCTGTTATTTTGATATTGGTGGTGGTAGTGTGTGTGTGTGTTTTTCTTCGTTTTGGTTTTGCTGGTATGAAATTATTTCCTGAGTTTTCTTGGGTGTAGTTAGTCTCTTTTGGTTGGAGATTTCTTTGTAGCATCTCTTGTAGAGCTAGATTTGTTTAAATTTTTTCTTCATGGGATATCTTTTTTTTTCATCTATGATGATTAAAAGTTTTGCTAGATATAGTAGTCTGGGCTGACATCTGTTGTCTCTTAGAGTCTGAAAGTCATGTTCCCCAGCACTCTGGCATTTAGAGTCTGTTAAAACATTGGGTGTAGTTCTAATAGGTCTGCCTATAAATGCTTACTTGGCTTTTTTCCTTTGCAGCTCCTGAAATTTGTTTTTCTGTAAATTTAGTGTTTTGATTATTATGTGACAGGGAGATTTTCTTTTCTGGTTCAATCTATTTGGTGTTCTGTAAGGCAAAACTTCATATACATACAATGAAAAAATAAAGTAAATCTTTAAAAAAGAATTAGAAAAAGAAGGAAAAGAATAGCTTTTGGAAAGAGAGCAAATAAAGAGATAACAATCCCAATAAATTCTATAGCAATTGGATGAAGTAACAATTTAGGGGAGTTTTACCGTAAGAGTTAACTAACAGCCAATCTACTTGTGTCTGGGGCATTTGAGATTAGGGTTTTTGTTTGTTTTATTTTTTGCTTTATTTTATTTTGTTGTAAGGGAGGGTCCCTCTATTATGTAGCTTTGGCAGTCCTGGAACTCACAGTGTAGACCAGGCTGGCCCCAAACTCACAGAGATCCACCTGTCTCTGCCACCTGAGTGCTGGGATGAAATGTGTATGCACCATACCTTGACCTGAAATTAAGTTTTATCAAGGCAAAACTATTACTTCATCACTCACAGACAAATTAGTCAATATTTCCTCTCCAGGAAGCAGATCTTTGTCTTCATAGACAGGCTCCTTTGTGGAGGCCTTTGTTTCTCAGCACTCCATTCAAATGAAGGCTTGCCTTCGCCCTTTGGACAGTTTCCTAGTTCTTCAGAGCCTACAGCATGTTGATATGGAGGAGTCTTTCAACTCATTCTCAAACTAGGACACTTTGATTTTCATGCAGAGCAGGCTGTACCACTCCACAAAGAGTAGCTTGTTTAAACACCACTTGGGCCTCACAAAGCCAAGCAATTCACAGAGAGTGCCTGTGGTACAAGGTGTACCTCAGGGCCTGAGGTACAAGGGCAAGTTCATATCACGTGGAAACAAATGCTCATAGTGTCTCAGGTTAGCAACGACTGGTGATAACTCCATTCAAGTTCTATTCACTTTTATTTTTTGTTAGTAGTTTGTGTAACAGCCGTGTGTGGCACCTGCAGGTGTGCGTATGCCACAGTGGACATGTGGATGTCAGAGGACAACTCTGCACTTCATCCCCATCTTCCACAGATTCTGGGAATGAACAAGGGTCATTGGTTGTATGGCACCCTCTGTTGTCTGATCTTTTGTTTGTCTTTAAGATGAATGTACACCATAGCAAAACCTAATCTCATTAACATGTCTGAGGAAAGAAGGCTGTGCTCTCCACAGAGGAGCCAGAAAGGAAGCCACACAGGGACTCTCAGAATTGGAGTGTTTTCAATTCTTGATTTGAGAGAAAGAAAAGAGAGGAAGGAGACATACTGAACTCTGTATACTTGTTAGGGAGAAACAACATGAACAGAAAAATGGTGTGTGAAACAATGGGGAATTCGTGGAACCAAAACTTAATTTTATACAGTCAGAAGAAATTGATTAAAAAATTCTACTCCTGGGTTGGTGGGCTGGCTTAGCAGTTAAAAGTACTGGCTGCTCTTCTAGAGAGCCTGAGTTCAATCCCCAGCTTCCAGATGGTGGCTCACACCCATCTGTAACTGTAGTCCCACGGAGTCAAGTCCCTCTGGTGTGCAGATGTAGGTGCACAAAATACTCATATACATAAAATACATAAACAACTCTTTAAAAAAAAATTTAGTCCCTTTACCCAACCACTGTCAAACTGAAGACTCCTCTCCAGTTTTTTGTGTGTGAACAAGTGTGTGTGTGTGTGTGTGTGTGTGTGTGTGAGAGAGAGAGAGAGAGAGAGAGAGAGAGAGAGAGAGAGAGAAGGTGGAGAGAAGGTCTTGCTATATAGCCCAAATTTGTGTCAAGCTCATGATCTTCCTGCATCAGACTGGTAAGTGTTGGTTACAAGCATGTACCACTACATTTAATTTGGAAAATACAGTTTTCCTCAAATATTGCAAAACAAAACAAAAACAAAACAAACAAACAAAAAAAGCTGGGCAGTGGTGGCACATGCTTTTAATCCCAGCACTTGGGAGGCAGAGGCAGGCAGATCTCTGAGTTCGAGGCCAGCCTGGTCTACAGAGTGAGCTCCAGGACAGCCAGGGCTACACAGAGAAACCCTGTCTCGAAAAAAAAAAAAAAAAAAAGAACTTCTGGAACTGCAGTTAGAAAGTGTTGTAAGCTGTCTGATAGGGTGCTGGAGTCCAAACCCAGGTCCTTTCTAAGAGCTGTAGGTGCTTATAACTAGTATGGGGCATCTTGTCAATTCCTGAATTAAAGGTTTTAATAAAGAATTGTCCACACAAAAATAAAGCTCTCATAGGGATAATTTACTCTAATACCACATATAAGAGACAATGGGCTAGGAACACTCATTTGGACTAGCCCAAAATTCATGTTCCAGTATAGTGACAGCATCACAGAATTTTTATGGTGACAGAACAAAGAAAGTTATAAAACAAAACACTTTTAAAATACACTGCTGGAAGTGTCCGTTTGGTATGAGTGATGGTACAGAGAAACTCCTTGGCGGTCAGAAAGATTTACTGGCAATCAAGGCCATGGAGGAGTGGGGAGAAAGGAGCAAAATGGTGTAAAATCGAGAATTTTTATCTGACACTGGCAGGGTGGGGTTCTGAGCTAATACAAGCTCTCTAGATAGACTTGCCTGAGGTAGTTGACCTTTGAGGGAAGATTAAGGAGTTCCTGGAAAATTAAGAGTGGTTTCTGAGAGAGGAACCTAATTTAGGAGGTCTGCTTTTCTGGTGAACAGAAGCCTATTTGCCCAATAACAACCATTCTGTTTTCAGAACCAGCATCTTTCTGTTTAGGAAAATGTCATCATGTAGACAGCACCACCTGCCAAAACTAAAACAAACAAAGGGCTAATCCATCAAAGACTAAATTTATGGGCAAATCTTTAAATGTACTAACCTTGCTTTTTGAATTCAGTACTTCTACTTCTGACTAACTGTTCTCGTTAACTGAAGAATGCCAATCCAGGACATGGTTTTGTGCTTCAAATCTCAATGAAAAAGGTCAGGGCTACACTGGGATCCCAAATGCCCAATAGCGTAGCCAGCTGGATAATACTTTCTATTGGCTTAAACCCACCGTCTTGGGTAGGGATAATTTCTTGTGTACTGTGTGGGAGCATCGCCTGTCAATACAAATCTTATGGCCTATTAGCAAAAGGTAGGAAGAAGTAGGTGGGAGTTCTGGTAGAGAGATTTGAACTCCAGAAGATAGTCAGAGTTGGAAGATTCACCACCCAGACTCTGAGGAGATCTGACATATGAAACTGAGAAGAAAATAGCCAAGTGGCTGAACTCAGGTTAAAATAAACAAGATAGTAAATAAGTCGAGAGTTAGTCAGGGAAGCAGTCTAGCTTATAGCCTAGGCATTTATTCATAAGTAATAAGTCTCAGAGTTGTTGCTTGGGAACTGGGATGTGGGTGCAAAAGAACTCATTTATATTCTTCTCTGATGAATACCTCATAATATTAATTGCTGAGCTATCTGTCCAATGCCCCTGCCTACTCTGAGACAAGGTCTAGCTGTGCAGCCCTAGTTGGCCTGCCTCTGCTTCCTGAGTGCCTCTGTGCCTGGCCTTGTCCTTAAGTTTTGTAGCACAGTACATGGCCAAAGTGCCTCACCGACTCCTTCCACTCCAGGGTAAGGACAGTCTTGGCTGCTGTGGGTTTATAGTTTTATAGTCAATAAAACTATTTGTTCTTTGTCTTTTGGGAGGTTTCTGAAGAAAGTCTCTGTAATCAAATCTGAAATTTTAGTTATCATATTTAAAAGTCCTTTAGAATAGTAAAGGGCTAACAGGCCTGAGCATGGCAAACATGTCACTGGTAGGTCTTAACCCTTTTTCTTTCCTTCCCTCTTGCTGAACTGTTAGATTACATTCTTAAAGCTAGACACCCAGGTCTTATTTGACCACTTCCTTATGGCTAACTCATTCCTGAGGCTGACCATCAAAGTTCAGCCATCAAAATTAATTATTGGCTACTCTGACTGACATGTCCAATCAGGACTTACCAACACACCATAGCACAACCTTCCCTCTTCTGCTTAAAAACCATTCCTACAGAGACACCTGCTGCTGTCTTTCCCTGACTCAGCTCTTGCCACAATTGCTACCTCTGGGATGAATCTCTTTAAGCTGAGAATTTGGTGCCTTGGTGTGTTCTATGCTGACTTCAAGGCTCCTTTAAATACTGTATGGTGGCTACAAAGATGAATCAGTAAATAAAAGTGGTTGCCAAGCCTGATGACCTGAACTTGATTTCTGGAACACACATGGTAGTTCTACTCTTTTGAGTTGTCCTCCACACATGTACCATGCCATACATATGTATTAGTCAGGGTTCTCC
>NW_021604569.1:120862-150781 GCF_004785775.1 Grammomys surdaster | reverse complement strand
AGTCAGGGTTCTCCACACATGTACCATGCCATACATATGTATTAGTCGGGGTTCTCTAGAGTCACAGAACTTATGGAATGTTTCTATATAGTCAGGGAATTTATTGTGATGACTTACAGTCTGTAGTCCAACTACCCCAACAAAGGTCAGCTGTAAATGGGAAGTCCAAGAATCTAGTAGTTGCTCAGTCCCACAAGGTTGGTTGTTTCAGCTGATCTTCTGTAGAAGTAGGTTCCAACAGATGTGCTGGCAAGTAAGTGCAAGCAGGCAAAGAAAGAGTGAATCTTCCTTTCTTCCAGTGTCCTTATGTAGGTCTCCGGCAGAAGGTGTGTCCCAGATTAAAGGTGTGTACCACCATGCCTGGATCTGGGACTTGTTTTGTCCCAGGCTGACCTTGAAATAAGAGATCTCCTTGCCTTAGTCTCCTGGGATTAAAGGCGTGTACTACCTTGCCTGGGACTATGACACTATGTCTCAAGAACTCCATGCCAAGATCCAGGTCAGAAACTTGTGTCTTCCAGCCTCAAGATCTGGATCACAGGTGAGCCCTCCAATTCTGGATAGTAGTTCATTCCAGATATAGTCAAATTGACACCACGAATAGCCATTATAGCATACATACTTCACATATGTGCATGCAAAAGCACACACACACACAAATTTTAAAATAACGTATGTCCTTTTCATAGAGAAGATTCTTTATTTTTGTTAATATTTTGACAGGACACCAAATATTCAGTTTATTAAAGAGGTTATAGATTTAAGCTTTAGTTATTTTTCACCGTTTATTAGTGAAATTTACTGATTTAAAATCATTCTACAGGACTGAAGATCTGAGGCACAATGAGAATTTCATACAATAGGCCCAAATTTTACAAATAGATTAAAGTCCACTAAAATAAGTGTTTTGATAATTGTTTAATTTATTGGAAATATTGTGAGGAGAAATGTTTTCTTTTTTCTCCAGCATAATATTTTTTTATTAATTAATTGTGGATTTCATAAAATGCACCCTATCATACTTGCCTCTCATTCCTCCCAGGTCCACCCTCCCACCCTTCCCTCCCCACCCCTGCACCCCCCCTCCCAGAAAATGGAAAGGAGAAAAAAAAAACCCATCAAGTCCAATTTGTGTTGCCCATATACTCAATTAGAACATGGTCAAGCTCCCAGAGGCCAGCACCTTAAAGAAAACCCAATCCTTCCCATCTCCCCATCAGAAGCCATCAACTGTGAAGAGCTACACTTCAGCATCTTTATCACAGTTTTAAAGGATTGTCTTCAATAGCTTACTGTCTGGGCGGTTTCATTTTCTTTTCCCTCTTTTTTTGGGAGGGGTTGGGAATTGTCACAGAAACCTTCAGTGTCTCTCTCAGTTCTGAGTCTGCAGTCATTGACAGCACTGCAAAAGCAGCTTCCATTTCACAGCAGCCTCTGGCAGCACCGATCATGGACTCCGGAGGAAGCAAAGACCACAGACAACATCATCTCTGGTGGCAGCATGGACTCTATAAATCTTTCAAGAAGCCTTAATCCAGAAAAATGAGCTTTCTTCTCTTGGATGGATATCTTCTTGTTGCTCAGAGTCAGGGTGATCATAGGGTTGGGGCAGAATCTTTCAGAGCTCCAGGCTGCTGTACTGCACCCTGCCCTCCGTGCTGGCTTCCATGTTGGTATCCCAGGGATGATTATTGTGTACCGTGTTTGCAGTTCTTGGGCTGTGCCCAGGCCGGAGCTCATCTCCCGCTCCCTCGCTCCACTCACATACCTCATCCCATCCCCGCCCCCAAGCAAGGTGAGCAGCACCAGCAGCCCCTGCTGGCCTGCAGGCCCAGAGGCATCACTGGCCTAGCAGGAGGTGATGGGGCACGAAGAGCCTGCTGGTGGCAGGAGTTGGAGGATAGACCCTGCTTGGCAAGGCCATGCTTCTGCCTCAGCCATGTTCCCGTATCTGTGGCCTCTGCCGCGTCTCCAGTGTCTCTAGTTCTGCTTCTCTCAGCTGCTCAGGCTGTTCGGTCTCAGACTCGCCTTTTTCATTTGTTCTGGAAATACTGCTTGCTCTGCTCAGCTGCTGCAGCCTTGTCTCCCCAGGAGGCCTCTGTGGGTCTCTCAGACTCCTCATAGCAGTGCTGGGACCCCGCAGGTGACAATAGCCACTGTCATAGTCTTCTCTGAAATATATTTTCTTAGAAGACTAATTGTATTCAATTATGTGTCTGTACATACAGTGTATGGGTGTGTATGTGTGAGCTCAGGTGAGTACTGAGGCCAAAGAGAGAATTGGATCCCTGAAGTGGAAGTTTCAGGAGGTTGTGAGCCTTGTGACATGATGGCTAAAGGCTGCAATTACTGGCCCTTGTCACCCTCTTAAAGTGAGAAAATATTTGAGGCCAGGTGGTAGTTGCCCATGTCTTTAATCCCAGTACCCTTGAGGCAGAGGACGATAGATCTTTGTGACTTTGAGGCCAGCCTGGTCTAGAGTTTTAGGACAGCCGAGGCTACACAGAGAAACCTTATCTCCAAAGACAACAAAACAAAACAAACAAACAAACAAATGAAAATAAACAAAAAGAAAGCATTTGATTTATTTTTTATTTTACTGGAGTCCACAATTGAAAGACTGAATTTTATTTTTTAAAAAAATTTTTTATTGGTCATTTTATGTGTTTACATTTCAAATATTATTCCCCTTCCAGATTTCCCTTCTAAAAACCCCCTATCCTACCATTCCCTCCTGCTACTATGAAGGTGTTCTCCCACCTACCCACCTGTCAGGGTCCAGCCTCGACACAGCATCAGAGTTCTCAACGGGAAGCAGGGATAGCTGGAAGGCGCATAATAAATATACACAGACTACTTTTTTGGGTACAAGCTGACAGGCAATTTTTCAAAGCTTAAAGGTTTTCTCCTCTCTCTCTCTCTCTCTCTCTCTGCTCTCTTTCTCACTCACTCACTTGCAGCTTGAGGCTACATACACTCTGCATTCATTCTCCTGTGCGCTTTTCTTCTCTTGAACTCCCACACTCCCACACATCTCTGTGGGTTCCCCTCTCACTCTTACACACACACTCTTCACACACATCTCACACACACCACGTGAACTCTCCTTTCACTCACAGACTCTCCATACACACCTCACAGTCTCTTCGCTCACTCTTCACTCACTCTTCACAGGCTCTTCTCATGCTCGCTCCATTCACCTCACATGCTCTCCACTGGACCTTCACATGCTCTCTACTCGCTCTCTCACTTGCTCTCTCACTCGCTCTCTCACTCGCCTTTCTCTTGCCCCAGTCTTTTACTGATACTCCAAAAGTAGGTAGAAAAAAGGACATTGTATAATCATTGCCAAATCAAATTCAAAAGAATAACCACGTCCCACAAAGAATTAAGCATTACAATTGTTCCCCAAAGTTTCAAGCTTCCTATATCCCCAGGCCTGCAGCAAAAATAATAATAATTGCAAACTTATCATTATTTAAACTTTAACTTTTGACTTATTATACTTCAGAGCTCCGAGGTCAGCTACTTGCATTTTCCTGTGAAGCGCTAATGATAAATGACATGGGCAAAGCTGCCAGGAAGTGGCCAGAAAGAATCAAGTTAACCCTTAACTCAGCAGTTCCCTAGCTTTCTGCTTCTGTACATTGCACACAATGACTCTCCTAAGAGTCCCAGTGTTTTGATTTAGTTTTACTAATATACAATTTTATGCATTCTATACTTGCTTATCCAGGAACCAGTCTTAACTATTGTGCAAAAGTTCTTTCATAACTCTAATAGTTTTTTCCTTTCTTGGAATCCCAATGTTGGCTCTATTTCATTTTCTAATAATTTCTTCAAACTTTCTTTGGAAGTCAAGCATTAATCTGGAGCTACCATTGTGCAGTTATTGCACTGTTTCCAAGATGAGAGCATACAGCGTGCACCTGGGCCATTAGGACTGTGCTGTGCTGTGCCCTATGCTTCAATTTTTAATTGTTTAAGAATCATTACATCAAGGAACCTAGTTTTACAGAATTCACCAGAGCAGAAGGAGAAAGAAGAAAGTCAGATAGAATAATTATGCACACCAAGGCCAACTGAAAAGTAGTCATGCACAAATGAAATCTACAGCCATTGTCCAGGACTAAGGTTAGGAGAAATGGGAACAACTGTTTTTTATAAAGAGCTGCAGCAGGCTACTGAGATGTCTCCATCCCAGTCTACTGCAGGCAGTCCCTGTCATTGTATGCTGTCCCCAGTACCCACCCACTCCCACCTCACTGCCCTGGCATTCCCTACACTGGGGCATCAAGCCTTCACAGGACCAAGGGCCTCCCCTCCCATTGATGCCAGATAAGGCCATCCTCTGCTACATATGCAGCTGGAGCCATCAGTCCTTCCATGTGTAATCTTTAGTTGGTGGTTTAGTCCCTAGGAGCTCTGGGGGATCTGGTTGGTTGATATTGTTGTTCTTCCTATGGGGTTGCAATCCCCTTCAGTTCCTTCAGTCCTTCCCTCAACTCCTAGATTGGAGTCCCAGTGCTCAGTCTGATGGTTGGTTGAGAGCATCTGCATCTGTATCGGTAAGGCTCTGGCAGATCCTCTCAGGAGACATCCATATCAGGCTCCTGCCAGCAATTACTTCTTGGCATCAGCAATAGTGACTGGGTTTGGTGGCTACAGATGGGATGGATCCCAGGTGGGGCAGTCTCTGGATGGCCTTTCCCTCAGTCTCTGTTCTACTCTTTGTCCCTGTATTTCCTTTAGACAGGAGCAGTTCTGGGTTAAAATTTTGGGAAGGGTGGGTGGTCCCATCCCTTAACTGGGGGCCATGCCTAACCCATGGATATGGTCTCTACAGGCTCTTTCTCCCTCCCCCCCCTTTTTTGGTATTTCAGCTAATGTCATCCCCATTGGGTCCTAGGAGCCTCTTGCTTTCCTGGAGTCTGGGACTTTCTGGTGGCTACCTCCAGTTCCCCATGCCCCATTGCTACACATCTCTGCTCAACTTCCTGACCTCTGTACGTCTCCCCCGTCTCTTTCCACACCTAATCCTGCCCCCTTTTTCCTCTCCCCTTCCTTTCTTCCAAGTTCCTTGAACCCTCTACCTCACGTGATTATTTTCCCCCTTCTAAGGACTGAAGCATCTACACTTTGGTCTTTCTTCTTCTTGAGCTTCATATGGTCTGTAAGTTGTTTCCATGGGTGTTCCAAGCTTTTTTCCTAATATCCACTTATCAGTGAGTATATACCACGTGTGTTCTTTTGTGACTGTGATACCTCACCCAGGATATTTTCAAGTTCCATCCATTTGCTTGTGAATTTCATGAAGTCATTGTTTTTAATAGCTGAGTAGTACTCCACTATGGAAATGTATCACATTATCTGTATTCATGCCTCTGTTGAGGGCCATCTGGGTTGTTTTCAGCTTCTGGCTATTATAAATAAGGCTGCTATGAACATAGTGGAGCATAAGTCCTTGTTATATGTTGGAACATCTTCTGGGTATATGCCCAGGAGTGGTATAGCTGGGTCCTCAGGCAATGCTATGTCCAATTTTCTGAGGAACCTCCAGACTGATTTCCAGAGTGGTTGTACCAGCTTGCAATCCCACCAGCAATAGAGGAGTGTTCCTCTTTCTCCTCAGCCTCAACAGCATCTGCTGTCACCTGAGTTTCTTCCTTTTTGTTTTGTTTTGTTTTGTTTTGTTTTTCGAGACAGGGTTTCCTGTGTAGCCCTGGCTGTCCTGGAACTCATTCTGTAGACCAGGCTGGCCTCAAACTCAGAAATCTGCCTGTCTCTGCCTCCCAAGTGCTGGGATTAAAGGCTTGCGCCACCACTGCCTGGCAAGACATTTTCTTAATTAGTGATCAATGGAGGAGGGCCCAGCCCATGGTGGGTGGTGCTGTTGAAATAATATAATATTAATAAATCCCGACGATGGGTTTCACTACTTGCATCAATGGTTTATGTTCCTGAATGAAAGACACACACATACACACACAGAGAGCCTTTATATTTTGGTATGTCTTAAGCATCACAATATCTGGGGCTCTGTCTGACTTCCATGTGGTTAATCCACCTCCTGCCCATAATTCTGAGTTATTACTTACTAAACTCTATACTCTAGGTATATGGGCCCAGAGGGCTGCCCATCTGGGCTGTACTCTGGGCCTCTCTCTCTCCCGGCCTTTTCACATGGTGGCCATGCCTCCCTGTCCTGTACTCTTCTCAGGCATAGTGTCTCTCTTCTTCTCTACACTCTCTCAGCATGGTGGATCTCTCTCTTTCTCCTCTCTCCCAGTCCCAAGCCCAGAAAATTCCAAAAACCAACCTCTATCTGTCCTTCCCATCTATTGGCTGTTGGCATCTTTATTTACCAATCAGAACCAACTGGAGTCAGGTTTCCAGAAGCTATGTGCAGACATTCATGTAAGCAGATTTGGGGACCCAAATTGATATTAGAATACAAGCAATATCAGTTGAACCCACTATATCGTGCCATCCCTGGGCTGGTGGTCCTGGGTTCTATAATAAGTAGGCTGAGGAAGCAATGGGAAGCAAGCCAGTAAGCAGCATTCCTCCATGGCCTCTGCATCACTCCTACCTCCATGATCCTACCCTGTTTGAGTTCCATTGCTTACTTCTTTCAGTGGAGAACAGCAATGTGGAAGTGTAAGCCAAATAAACCCTCCCCTCCACGACTTGCTTTTTGGTCACAGTGTTTTATAGCAACAATAGAAACCCTAACAAAGACACCGTGGTTCAGCAGTTAAAAGCACTTGGCATTTTGCAGAGCATTTGGGTTCAGTTCCTACAACCCACATGGCAGCTCACGAAACCATTCATAACTCCAGTTTCGGGAGATTTGATGACTTCTTCTGACTTCTGGAGGCATCATGAAGGTACATGTTAAACATGCAAACAAGCAAAACATTCACACACATAAGATAAAACCTAAAGTAAAAAATGTAAAAATATGTGTGTGGGTGTTTTGTTTACATATATGTATATAACATATGTGAAGTGCCTCATAGAAGCTGAAGCATTTCCTGACTGGCATTATGAACAGTTGTGAGCCATCATGTGGATGCTGGAAATGGAACCTGTGTGCTCTGTAGAGCTGCCAATGCTCTTTGCTGCTGAGTGATCTCTCCAGCTCCTACTGTGTTATTTCTAGTATCTCAGTTTGGGGTTATGACTCTGTTTTGTTTGAGAAAGGGTCTCATTATGTAGCCACGGCTGACAATGAGCTTATAACTCCCCTGCTCCTGTACTGGTATTACAGGCACTAGAAACTGAAAGGGAGAGGTCCCAGGGCAGCATACAGGTTTCTATTCAGCTTTGAGACACTTTGTTCTTAGCATCTCTTTAATCAAGGATGGGTTAGAGATAGTCTATAAGCCCAGTGGTGTCTAGAAGTGCAGATAAAGCCAAAAAAGTTCACGGAATATTTACATGCAAAGTCTTCTGAAGGCCAGCTATTAATTTCTTTTATTTTTTACTTTTTTTTTTTTTGGTTTTTCGAGACAGGGTTTCTCTATATATAGCCCTGGCTGTTCTGGAACTCACTCTGTAGACCAGGCTAGCCTCGAACTCTCGAACTCAGAAATCCGCCTGCCTCTGCTTCCCAAGTGCTGGGATTAAAGGCGTGCGCCACCACCCCCTGGCTTTAATTTCTGACACTCTAATTTGGAGGGTTTAGCATATGTTAAATCACTGGAAGTAAAGATCCTAAGTCAGTGATTCTTAACCACTGACTCACTGGTGGATTTATTAATATTTGCATTTATTAATTTAGCGTGTATGTGTATTTAAAACACTGAGATTTAGTTGGTATCAAAATCAGATCAAATCAGTTGGTACCAAAAACAGAATCTAAGTTCATTTGAAACACAGGTTCTGCCGGGCAGTGGTGGCGCATGCCTTTAATCCCAGCACTTGGGAGGCAGAGGCAGGCGGATTTCTGAGTTCGAGGCCAGCCTGGTCTACAGAGTGAGTTCCAGGACAGCCAGAACTACACAGAGAAACCCTGTCTCGAAAAACCAAAACCAAACCAAACCAAAACAGGTTCTTAAACTCTGTTCTAACCAATTCAATTTGGTAGGTATGGAGTAGTACCCAATTTAACAGAAACGGTACTTGGAGAAAGCCTTCTCAAAGCACATTAGGTATGTTGGAGCTGAATCATCCTGCCATCTTAATAATTCAGCTGCTTATCAAGTCAGAAGCTAAGCATTTAGAGAGCACATAAGTCTCCATGGACTAGGTAGGAAAACACAATCTAGAAGGGATACAGGCATATCTGGACTAGCCCTCATCCTCAGAGAAGTTGAAGGTGAACTGGATACACAAGGCTGACTCCTAAGCCCCTTCCCCACCTCTGTATATATTTGGTCTTTATATTCTATATTCTGATCAAAGCTCTTAAGACCCTGGGGATTTTTCAAGTGACAGGAAGGCTTTTTGTTGTTCACTTGAGACCACTGGAGTACACTTTCTCATGATTGTATGTCAGAGACAGATGAACATGCTTATCTTCCTATATGTGAGAATTAATTGGATAGCAATAAACTCACGAATACTTTAGTTTTCAGATAAGCAGATGACAGACTGATGGGGTTGTTACCTTCAGGGTTATTAAAGGTATCCTCCTCTAACTGGATCCAAATTAGGTTGCCACACTTCTTCCTCAGTTTAGCAAGTTCAGTAAGTTCTTGCTGAATTTCTTGGTACAATTTTAACACATATACTTGTGTGTGATATTAATTTGATAAAATCATAGGGTGATATTCTTTTTATGTTATCAGTTGTGCCTTATGGGTGGTGCTGGATGGATTGTGTTGTTTGCATGCCTACAAGGTACAGAGTCACCCTTCTGTCTTTGTTCCTACTCAAATGTTGCTTATAAAATGAAGTCTCTCAGGGCAAGGCACAGCCTGAAAAACCAGGAGTAGCTTAGAATATAGCTTGCTTTCAGTATTTATGCTGAAAAAATTACAACCCCGTGTATTAGAGGTAGGTGGGTATCAAGCTCCAGAGAAACTTTTAAATTCTTGAGATTTGAAGAGTGTCCACATTATTAGACTGAGGAAGTATCGGGTGTGGAAACTGAACTCTATCCCAACCTCCTTGCTTTATTTACCTCATTTGACTGTATCAGTGCTTGTCTCCTTTATAACTGGTAAACTATTTACCAGAGTTCTGTAAACCATTTTAGCAAACTTTTGCGACCAAGTAGTAGGTCTGGAGACTCTGATTTATAGCTGTCTGGTTGAAGGTTTTAGAATCCAGAGACTTGAGAGATGGCTCAGTGGTTAAGAACACTTGCTTTTGCTGGGCGGTGGTGGCACACGCCTTTAATCCCAGCACTTGGGAGGCAGAGGCAGGTGGATTTCTGAGTTCGAGGCCAGCCTGGGCTACAGAGTGAGTTTCAGGACAGCCAGGACTACACAGAGAAACGCTGTCTCGAAAAAAACAAAAACAACAACAACAAAAAAACACTTGCTTTTGTTACGGAGGACCAGCAACCACCCACTTTAGATAACTCCCAACTTTCTGTAACTGTATGTGGTACATATACAGACAAATAGACATATATATATATGTGTGTGTGTGTGTGTGTGTGTGTGTGTATATGTGTGTGTGTGTGTACATATATATATGTATATATGTATATATATGAGGGTCTGTATGCTGGAGGCTTTCCATGGAGCTCTCTGGCCCAGCCGCTGAAGGTTCAGGCAAAGGGTAGAGAGTGCAAACAGGGAGGGGAATTGCCTCTGACACTTCCCTGCTGCAGCTGCTTCCGCCTCTGTCTCTGCTGTTGGCACTTCAGTTGTTCCAAGAAGCTTTGCACTGAGTTTGGCCAAGCTGAGCCAGCAAGGAGTGCGGGGAAGCTCCTGAAGGTGGTTCAGGAGAGCAGATCTCTTCCCAAGTGGCAGAGTCACAGCTCTTATGACAGAAGCTCTCAGACGACAGAGTAATTCTCGCACACCTTTATTCCTTCTGGATAGGATTCTTATATACAGTTTTGAGGTGGGTCAGGGTCTAGCAACAGGTACCTATAGGCTTGGTCTGAGAGCTTGGGGATACCTTATCTACAAGTATAGATACTGCTCCTACATGACTGATGGCCACAGACTTCTCTGTGGGGGGCTGTAACTATGTGAAAGGAGGCAGGGGCCCAGGAGCCTGCCAAACTCCTACTGTCCCAGAGGATTTCCGGGGTTTAAATCTTGTGCTTGACAGGTACCCAGCTGCCCCTCACAGCCCACAGATAAATAGTTAGAACTTGGTACTTGTAACTGACATCTGATGTGGGGTAGCCTTGTAAGGCTGAATCCTTTTACCTGTGACATCTGATGCTAAGTCCAAGTAGGTAAGCTTGCGAACTAAAATCAATTGTAGGATACCCAAAGGTGCTGAATTTGGTTGGTGTAGAATAAAAAAGTCTACATATTTTTGGTTATGTAGGGCATTCTATGCGTTGTAGGAGCACTACACCCTCAATCTCACCCCCAATCTCATTCCTAATAACCTAGCATTGTTATAGTGTAGACCTAGGTTTGAACTTAACGTCCCTGCTTTTTCTATGTATTGCTTCTTTCTAAAATCTACAAACAAGTTAGTACTTACCTGGAATTTAGTATATAGACCAGGCTGGTCTCAAACTTACAGTAACCTACGTGCCTCTGCTTTCTCAAGTGCTAGGATAAAAAGTATGCCCAGCTTGTTTTTTTTTTGTTGTTTTTTTTTTTTATAGAAAGTGTCTCATTTCATTCACTCTTTCCAGGCTAGCCTAGATTTCATTGTGTATGGCAAATCAGATTGGTCTCAAACTCATGGCAATACTTCTCTGTTTTCCAAGTTCTGGGGTTAAGCCACTATGTTGAGCCATTTACCTTTTTCTTGTCTTCATTTCTTGTGCTGTGCTAGAAATGGAATCTAGGATCTTCTGTATGCTAAGCAATCTACCAATGAGCTGTATCTGACCAGTGGTTCTCAACCTTACTGCTGTGACCCTTAAATATAGTTGTGGTGACTCTCAACCATGAAAGTGTTTTTGTTGCTACTTCATAACTGTAGTTTTGCTACTGTTATGAATCACAATGTAAATATGTTTTCTAATGGTCTTAGGTGACACCCCTCCCCCATGAAATGGTCATTCGACCCCCAAAGGGGTAATTACCCACAGGTTGTGACCCACTGTCCTAGACTGAATGGACTTAGTGTCGTACATATAGTAGGCAAATGCTTTACCACTAAACTTGACCCAGCTATAAAGGCATTTATTTATTTATTTATTTATTTATTTATTTATTTGACAAGGTCTCCTGCAGCCCAGGCTGGCTTCAAACTCACTATGTAGCAGACCTTGAACTTCTGATTTTTATAGTATCTACTTCCCAAGTGCTGGGATTATAAGTATATGACATTAGGCCTGGCCATATACCCTTTCATAACACAGCTTTTATCAGAAATATTGGTTTTCAGGAGTATCTGGGCCACCTTTTATTTTGACTGTTTAAGATAGGCTCTCGCTTTGTAGCCCTGGCTGGTGCCCAACTGGCTAGTCTTGGTATAGACCAGGCTATCTTTGAACTTTCTGATCCCCTTGCATCTGTCTACTTAGTGCCAGGAACAAAAGCATGAACCCCAATATCCATCTCCTTATTTTTGTTGCCGAAGATTGACCTGAGGGCCTCAAACATGCTCTGGCTCTGAGATAACCCCTCAGGCCCTATGGCCACTTTTTTGTTCTTGTTAAGATATATATGTATAAAATATATGCATACAGGATAAAGGAGAAAACAAAGCAACTGAATAATCTACCACTAATTACATGAAAAGATGGCTTATTAACATTTTATTCTCTTTAAAATAAATATTGTGCTGTTAAGCTGTCCAGAATTAAGATTTACAATATATAGCAGGCAGGTATGAGAGCCAGCACAGTGAGTTTTAGATCTAACCATTCTAATTTAGAGATGAGTCACCAACTGTCTGCACTAGACAGGTACTCTGTAGTAAACTCACACTCACTCATGATAAGAATCATAAAAGTTCAAGAAAAGGAGTAATCTGTCATAAAAAAAAAAAAGAAGAAGAGTTTCTCTAGTGGTCTCGGGGTTATCTGTGAGGCTCTCCTCTGTTTGCCTTCTAGTTTAGTGCCTGACAGAGAGCAGCTGCCACAGAAAAATGTGCTGAAAGGATTTTAGGCACCAGAATTTTATTTATTTTATGTGGCCCCTCATTTACACAATCTCCTAGCAACTTCTTTCTTCATTGTCTTTACTTCATCAGCTTGTCATATATACTGTAATTTATTCAGTAAGTATATTATTTAAAATACTTTAACAAGTACAAGGATTATGACATTTGATAGGCTGGACTAAACTGCTTGGATCGGATTTGTTTTGAAATAACATTACCCAAGCAAAGCCAAACGCAATCAGTTCATACAAGAACAAAATGAATGAAGTGAGACAAGGATCTGCCTTACAAGTTTATCCATAATCTCTTATATACACAGGAATTTCACAGTGTGGTTGCCAGTCATTTTTTTGTGATACTATAGACAATGTCCAATGGTGAGACTCTACAATGAGATATGGTCAGGAGGAAGTGATGATTTTCAATTATCTTTCTTTCCTTCAACTTTAATATCCTTTAATTGGGGAGAGAAAGAAGTCCATTTTCATCAGCTGTATCTAGAATTTTACAGATTACTGGAGATTCAACCTAAAGAATAATAATGATATTAGAAAGTTGGTAAGGTGAACATTTCCTCAGAATCTTCTCAATGAATATATTTGCTAAATATGTAAGGTCATGATTTGGATAAACAACCCAACATTTCCCCTACAAATCAGGCTCTTCTCTCTCTCCCCAGCCCCCTTCCCTTTTCTCTTTTGAGATTGTGTCATGCTAGGTATCCCTGACTAGCCTTGAACTTTTGGCAATCCTGAGTGCTGGGTTACAGACAAGTTTCTTGATGCCAAACATAAATAATAAGGCTTTCAGAAAAACAAGTTTAATCACTCATATAAAAGCATCATAGGTGAAAATATTGTTATCTCTCAGTAAAATATTTTTATCTCTCAGAGTTATATCACTAAAACAGTAAAACACTACAGCAAAACTATCAGTTCTACTTATAAGGCAAAGTAAACACTAACTTAAAGGATGAGTCATTTGTCATAATAATTGTGAAAAAACAAAACAACAAAAGAAAAAACCAAACATATATCAGGGAAAACAGTAGAGAGCATGTGACCAAAGAGAATTTAAATAGAGGAAAATAAATAATAAAAATCCAATGGAAATATTAACAGATAAAAAGTGTTTCACAGATGAACTCATCAATGGACTGGACATGGCAAAGGAAGTAATCAGTGAAGCTGGGGAAGGCTGACAGAAATGATTTGCCTTTAAACATGGGATAGGGCAGGAGTGGGTGGAAATAAAAGGAAGTTTTTGAGATTTTGAGACAGTTTCACATATGTATGTTTAAGCAGTTTCAGAAACATGGAAAAAAGAGTAGGGCAAAAGAAATATTTGAGACGATAATGGCAATTTTTTTTTCTAAAATTTTTATGAACCCACAAGTTCTAGAAGCTATGAGGATAGCTTCACAGAGGATAAAAACAGAAAAAGGCACACTTAAATCAAAGTCAGTATTATGGAATCTCTAGAAGAAAATGGTAAGAGAGTGTGTCCGTGACTAAGGCAACAAAAAATTCTTGGAACACAAAACACAGTAACCATAAAAGAAAAAAAGAGAAAAAAACTAATAGAATATAGTTTTGTTTATCAGAAGACAATGAACAAGAGGAAGCCAGAGTATAAAAAAATGTGTGTACGATACAAACAGTTTATATCCAGACTATTTTTGAGCTCCTAGAATCAAGCAATCAGAAGATAAGTGCCAATAGAAAAAATACTCAGGTAAGAGACTGACACAAACTCTATTCTTTAACCAGTAGTCAGGTTCCCCTGAGCCTCTGTCAAATTATGCCTTGCGCCATGTCTCTGGCCTGACTAGTCCATTTATACCAAGAGAGAGAACCTCCACACTCAATATCTGGTCACTCTGGCTTGCTTTTGTAAGAAGCCAAGATCTGGGAGATTCCTCAGTGGTTAAGAGCACTGACTGCTCTTCCAGAGGTCCTGAGTTCAATTCCCAGCAACCACATGGTGGCTCACAACCATCTATAATGAGATCTGGTGCCTTCTTCTGGTGTGTCTGAAGAGAACTACAATGTACTCACATATATAGAATAAATAGATCTATTTTTTAAAATAGAAGTCTAGGTGCTTACTGCTTATTTTCTGTGATTTTCTATTTACTAAATCTAAATCTAGTGGCTACTGATTCTGAGTTACTGTCTCTTCTGAATTCAGAGCGGAGCTTTACCTGTTTCTGCTATTGCAATAGTCTCATTCATTCCATCCATCCATCCATCCATCCATCCATCCATCCATCCATTTGGGATTTCATACATGTATACAATGCATTTCAATCAAATGTCTTTCATGTAAGTCTTGGTACTAATAAAAACAGTAGTGAATAAAGTCTTCCTAACCATTTTAAGAAGTAGCAGGATAACCTTTTGTTTAGTAAAGCCTGGCTAGATGTAAAGCTTCACAAACATAAATGAATACCACAATGACATGAAAAGGTATTCCGTATCATTAACTGTATGAGGAGTGCAAACTAAACCCACTAAATAACTAACAAGAAAGACTGAAAAAAAAGCTAGTGAGGAGACAGAGTAAGTGCACTCTGACTTTCATGTACTGCTGCTGGTAGGAGATTAAATAACAGTAGCATTTTGGTGAGTCATTTGATAGAAGGTATTTTTACCCATGACTTAGAAATTCTACACACAGGTATGTAACCATAATGAATGAAAACATAGAGGCCTTATTCATTATAACCAAAAAAAAAAAAAAAAGAAAAATGAATTAAATGTTCATCTGTAGAAGAGTATACTTACAAAGAAAAGAATAGGATGTGGCAATGAAAACAGAACAAAGTTCTGATATATTCAACATTTTTGAGTATGGGAAACCAGACACACAATGGAACTCCATTCATGTGGCATCCCAAAGGAAGCAAACCTAATCTATCGTATGAAAAACTGAAAAGAGGCATCTTTTGGATACCTACCTGATCAGGGGTCTGAGAGAACTTTCTGCTGTGGCAAACCTTATTTTGGATGATATTTACAATGCTATTTAAAATTGTTAAATAATCAAACTCAGCATTTAAGACCTGTGCTGTGAGACAGGATCTCATACATGCCAGGCTGGCTTTGACCTTGAACAACTTATTCTTATGCCTCTACCTCTTAAGCACTGGGATTACAGGTGCATCCCCATATCTGGTTGGTTTTATGTGGTACTAAGAATTAAACCCAGGGCTTCATGCATGCTAGGCATAAAGAATGCCCTTATAGACTTAACACCAAAAATTCAAATATGTCCAACATTAAATTCTTTTCAGTTGGTGGTATTGGGATTGGATCTAGGACTTCCTGCACTCAGGGTAAGCATTCTGCCACTTAGCCTCTAAGTGAACTCTTGATTATTTTCATTTTACTTACCCCAAGAATATACTGGCAGGAGTGAGGCTCAAGCATATACACAGTGACAGCATGAGGAGAATCTGATTCTTTACACCTAAAATACAGAGCACTTTAAGGTACTGCCTATGTCATAAAAAACAGGTATTTTTGTTATCCTATTAATATATAAAAACTTTAAGTAGACCCAACATAATTTAACTTAAATTTAGTAATTTAATAACTAGCTATTTTAATTTAAAACACAATTTAGTAATTTATTTAGTTATTATATCTATGTAAAACTTTTGTCAATAAAAAGTAGGTAAAAGAGAAGGATTCAACTTACTTTAGTTTTACAGTCACCTGTCTGGGTTTGTCAGTTATATCACAAATATCCCCATTTCCATAAAAATGTGATACCATCCTGAGTTGGAGAAACATACAAGCTTTATTACAGTCTCATTAATTAGAATAAGTGTAATGGGTAGGTGAGAAGGTTACATCACAGAGTCAGAGTCTATAAGGAAAATACAAATTAGAGAAACTTTGTACTATCTTTCTTAATGGTGTCCATATTACATATAGGTCAGATTCAAAGTTTTCTGAGCTTGGTATGGTTACTCAAATACCTCTGACAGCAGCCCTTGGGAGGATAAAGATGCAGGATTGCCGTGAGCTTGAGGCCTATCCCAACCAACCAAAACAAAGTAATAAAAGTTACTGTTTTAAAGATACCCACTTGCCCAGCTCAGCATATTGTTTGGTGAAACTAATCTTCGTTTCTGTTTTCCATCAAGTTTATCCCATTATACATTCTTGTATATGGTACCAAAAAAAAAAAAAAAAAAAACCAAGGCTCTGCCAAAGTGTCACTCTCAGAGTGAGCAATATCTAAAGAAAAGTTTTATGTTTTATGTTTTCTGGTCACACTCTGCTATGCTTCAGTGTTGAACACATGAAGTCATAAAAAATATCTGGCACATTGAACATTTAGATAGTTCTATTTTTATTTTCCTAACTTAAGACTTTGGTCAGCCTGAAAAGTCAGCATATTTTTTAAAAATAATTTCTAAATACTCTCTGTTCCAGGAAGAAACAAAAATTAGCATTTGAGAAGGAACAAGAATTAATCTTTTAAATTCACTGGATATGAGATTATAAGAAAAGCTGAAGAACTTATTCTTGAGAAGTAAGATTAACTTATGTTTGGTTTAATAAAATATATCTATATAGCACAAAAGGTAAGTGAGCTCTACCTAACAAAAACTAAGTAACAAGAGGGAATGACAAAGTACATTGAACCAGTTAAAAACGTACAAACACAAATGTCAACCTCAGTTCTAACCAAACCAAACTGTTAGAAGTGGGGACTTAGCTCAGTGTTAGAGCGCTTATCTAGGATGGATGAAGGGTTAAATCTCCCTCACTACACAAAGGAATAAAATTGAGATGGTTCAGTGGTTAAAAGCATTCACTGCTCTCTCAAGAGGATCTGGGTTCAATTTTCAGTACCATGTGGCAGCTCACAACTGTCTGTAACTCTATTTCCAAGGAATCCAACACCCTCCATTAGCCATTGTAGGCAACAGGTGCACATATGGCACGCAAGTGCACGCGCGCGCACGCGCGCGCACACACACACACACACTCAGGCAAACACTCAAGCACATACAGTAAAAATAAATAAATCTTAAAGAGAAAAAAGAACAACAAAACCAAACACACGAATGGAGTCATTGTCATGAACATCACTGCCAGTCGTAGATCGCCATCAGTATTAAAGGCAGCTTGCAGTTTACTGCATGTTATAGCTAGGGTAGGTTATTATTTAAATGTCTTCATGACCTTAGAAGGATACACTAGTAGATATGTGAAGCTTACAGGTCATTTAATTTTTTCCTAAGGTACTACTATGGAAGAGCCAGCCAGCATTTGAACCTAGGCAGTATCTCCATAACTGGCTTCTTTTTTTTAAGACAAGGTTTCTCTATCTAGCCCTGGTTTATATTAAAGACATGCATCACCATGTGCAGTTGATGACTGTGTTCTTGACACTGGGTTGCTTCTTTCTGCAAAGGAAAGGAATCTAAAGGCTGTTCCCTAAATAGTACTGACCTAAAATATTACCCATGTTTAAATTTAAATTTAATTTTTTTTTTTTTTTTGTAAAGACAGGGTCTCTCTATATAATGGTGGCTGCCCTGGAACTCACTAAATAGAGTTTCGGAGTTCAGCTGGCCTCGAACTCAGAAATCTGACTGCTACGTCTCCCAAATGCTGGGATTAAAGGCATGCAGCATCATGTCCTGATCTGTATAGTTAAAATTTTAATCTGTCAACATTTTGAGTTTTTCAAGTCGAAGTGGATCAAATAGCTTCACATAAAACCAGATACACTGAACCTGATAGAAGAGAAAATGGGGAATAGCTTTGAATGGACCAGTACAGGAGACAACTTCCTGAATAAAACACTAATAGCACAAGCACTAAGATCAATAAAAATGGGATCTCATGAAACGGAAAAGCTTCTGTAAGGCAAAACAAAACAAAACAACAACAACAACAGCAAAAAAAAAAAAAAAACCAATACTGTCAATAGGACAAAACAGCAGCCTATAGAATGGGAAAAGATTTTTACCAACCCTACATCTGACAAAGTTAATTAATATCCAAGTATATATAAAGAACTCAAGAAATTAGACACTATCAAACCAAATAACCCATTTTAAAGTGGGGTACAGATCTAAGTAGAGAATCAACAGAGGAAACACTTAAGAAATATTCAACATCCTTAGCCATCAGGAAAGTGCAAATCAAAACAACTCTGAGATTCCATCTACACCTGTCAGAATGGTTAAGATCAAAAACACTAGTGACACCACATGCTGGCAAGGGGAACACTCCTCCATTGCTGGTTGCAGAGTGCAAACTTGTACAGCCACTATGGAAGTCAATATGGCAGTTTCTTAGAAAATTGGGAATGGATCTACCTCAAGCTCCAGCTATACATACCACTCCTGGGGCATACACCTGAAAGATGCTCCATCCTACCACAAGGACATGTGCTCAACTATTTCATAGCAGCTTTATTCACAATAGCCAGAAACTGGAAACAACCCAGATGTCCTTCAACCAAAGAATGGATAAAGAAAATATGCTATACTTTCACAATGGAGTATTACTAAGCTGTTAAAAACAATAATATCTGAAATTTGCAGGCAAACAGTTGGAACTAGAAAAGATCATCTTGAGTGAGGTAACTCAGAAAGACAAACATGGTATGTATTCACTTATAAATGGATATTAATTGTAGAGGATAATTGTGCCACAATCCACAGACCTAGAGGAGCTAAGTGACAAGGAGGGATCAAGATGGGAGATCCATGGACGCCCCTGGGAACAGGAAACAATAGATGTTACAGGTGGTCTGGGGAGCAGGACCAGGGAATCAGGTGGGGAGAGAGGACTGGGAGAGACAACTGGAATTGGGAAGCAGTTTGTGGTCAAGGTAGAAACCTAATGCAATGAACACTCCTAGGAATCTATTAGGGTGACCCTATCTAAGACTTCTAATAATGGGGGGAGGATAGAAAGCTTGAACCAGCCATATCCTTTAATCATGCAAGGCTTCTAGTGGTGGGACTTCACCACTAGACACGAACATGGGCACAAAGCCTTTGACCTACAAATTGTTCTGCCAGGTTCTGGCACAGGTCTTGTGGGAGTGGCTAACCAATGACTGGTCCAGCTTGAGACTCATGCCATGAGATGGAGCCTATCCCTGATACTGCCTGGAAGACCCAGAGACCCAGGATAGAACCAAACAGGACTGGCCAAAAAAAAAGTCAATGAAATGATGCCTAATGATATTCTGCTATACTCATAGATTGATGCTTAGCACAACTGTCAGAGAGATTTTACCCAGCAACTGATAGGAAGAGATACAGAGACCCACACCCAAACATTAGGCAGAGCTCAGAGAATCCTGCTGAAGATGGGGGTGGGGTGGGGAAAGGAAGGGTCTGTGGGAATAAGAAAACCCAAAGAATCAACAAACCTGATCTCAGGGGGCTAAGAGTGAACCTACAACCAGGGAGTATGCTTTGGTCTAACCTAGGCCCTCTGCATATGTGTTAAAGTTGTATAGCTTTTTTTTTTTTTTTTTTGGTGAGACTCTTAGAAGTGGGAGTGGGATCTGTTTCTGATGGATTTGCCTACTTTTGGGACTCTTGTCCTCCTACTAGGTTGCCTCATCTGGCCTTAATGAGGGGAGGTGCCTCGTCCTATTGTAACTTGATATGCCATGTTTGGCTGATATCCCTGAAGGAAGGTCCTCCTGGTGCGGTGGGGAGTTGGGGGAGCTGGGAGGAGAGGAAGGAGGGAAAATTGTGGCCACTAGGATGTACTATATGAGATAACAAATAAATTTAAAAAAAAATTGGCCCTCAAAAATTAAGTCTTTTTATTATTTTATTTTTGCATATTTTAATTCACTTTATATCCTGATTGCTGCCCACCCTCATGACCCCCCAGCTCACACAGTCCCACCTCCCATCTCTCTCCAGACCCCCTACTGTGTATCCCCCCACCTTGGCACATCAAGTCTCTACAGGGCAAAGAGCATCCTCTATCACTGAGGCCAGACAAGGCAGCCTAGTTAGGGGACCATATTCCACAGAGAGGCAACAGCTTTAGGGATAGCCCCTGTTGTTGGGGGACCCACAAGAAGACCAAGCTGCACATGTGTAGAGGCTATAGGTTTAGCCTGTGTATGCTCTTTGGTTGGTATTCAGTCTCTTGAGAGCCCCAAGGGTCCAGGTTAGTTGATGCTGTTGGTTTTCCTGTGCAGTTCTTTGGGTCCATGATCCTTCCCCCAAATCTTCCATAACAGTCAAGTTTTAAAGGCAAATAGTCTTTACCTGACTGTCTGGGTGCCATCGTCTTGAAGATGATAAGCTCTAGCAGTATTTTTCTTAGCCCACTCAACATGCTCTTCTTGGTTCCATGTCCCCACAACTACAGAAGTTCTCCCATTATCTTTGTCCTAGTATACAGAAAAACACTAAAGTTTAAAATTGCATTTACCTTTTCTTGTATATGCTCAGTTGTCAGTCTTGGCATCAGGTGCCTTCACCGACTGAGCCATAGGGTGCCCGTGACAGTGTCTGTAGTAATGCATGTTTGACGTAAGTAGATCCTCCTATAATCCCATCCTCATCTTCATCCACTTACTGGATAATGATGTGATGATGTCAGTCAAAATGAGGAAGTAGAATTTAAGTGATCTTTATTCTGTTTCTATGAATAATATAATTTAGCCTAACTCCAGATATAGTAACCTGTGACTCAATATCTTTTCCTTCTCCTATCTCTCTTTTTGTTGTATCAATTTCTTCCTGGAGATGTTTTCCTTTAGTTTCTTTATGTGTGTGAAGGCATATGTACTCACAGTGCTGTGTGGGTAGGCCAGAAGACAACTCTTTGGAGCTGTCTTTCCCTTCCACCACAGGATCTGGGCTCAAACTCAGGTTGTCAGACTTACACAGCACATTCTTTCATTTGCTGAGGCATTTTGCCAGAACCTTTTTTTTTTTGATTCAATACCAGCACCTCAACCTCCTAAAATAAAAATTTAATTGCTCATACGTATTTTATGCAATCATATAATACTACTCTCATGTTTTGAGAGGAGAGGGGCATCAGACCCATGATATACATTTCTGTTTATATCATGTACACATACAATGATAATAAATGAATAATTTCTGAAAGAAAAAAAATAAAGAAAAAACATACTGGGGAAGTACTTTACACACCACTACTGTGATGCTGTTATGAGTTGAATGAATCACTCCCAAAACATTCCTAAATTTACAAGCATGGAGAAATAGAAACTGATGGGTGATATTTAAGTCTTGAGTACTGTATCCTTATGACAGGAGGCTCTGAGTTTAAGGTTCCACCCCTTCTACACTAAAAAATTAATTTAGGTATATGGGTATCTTGTCTGTATGTATGTCTGTGCAGTGCATGGATACCTGCTGCCCAGGTGACCAGAACAGGATGTTGGATTTTCTAGGACTGGAGTTACAGATGCTTGTAAGTGACCACGTAATGCTGGAAACTGAAGCCTGGTCCTTTGAAAGAACAGTTAGCTCTGTGAATCACTAAGCCATCTCTACACAGCTGAAAGAGTTCTCATCCCCTTTCCTCTTGCTTTGTGTCATTAGATGAAACAAGAAGGACCTTACCAGATAGCAGATACTTTGATAATCTCTAGAAATGTGAAATCTAGGTTCGTTTCTTATTAAGTTATCCAGTTTGTAGTATGCTATTAAAACAGTACAAAAATGGACTAAGACGCCTTACCTTACAGTTTATCGTCACTTCATCCCTCTACTTTTAAATAAGAACTTTAAAGTTTTACAATCTCCACAGTTTATTTGATGGCACACTCATTTCTGTATGAAAACCATACAGAATCCTTTCTTGACTCTGCCTTTATTATTTTTTCTTAAAGAAAACAAAATAAAACACTATACTTTATCTTAAAAAGTAAGTTCTTAGCTGGGCAGTGGTGGCGCACGCCTTTAATTCCAGCACTTGGGAGGCAGAGGCAGGCGGATTTCTGAGTTCGAGGCCAGCCTGGTCTACAGAGTGAGTTCCAGGATAGCCAGGGCTACACAGAGAAACCCTGTCTCAAAAAACCAAAAAAAACCAAACAAACAAAACAAAAAAAGGTAAGTTCTTGCCCCCAGTGAAACATTCAGTCACTTCCCTAGTAGACTTTATTGCCTAAAGGAAAATAGCTATTACATTTCTTTCCGTCTATTTTTGTTTCTTTGTTTGTTCGTTTGGCCCCAACAACTAGACTTGTTAATTTCCAGACAGGGATCAGGCACAAAATGTCTAGAAAGCAGCAGCACAGGAAGCAAGACCGTGCGAGTCTAAAGTCCACTCTTATTATTTATTGCTTACGTAAGACCTTGTTTTTGTTCCTGAAACTTGGGATAACTGGACTGACTTCTGAAAGGTGTTTTGAGATTAAATGAGTTAACATATAAAGTACCTGGTATATTATTTTCTAATATATATATTAATTCTATATATTATATTCTATTATTATTCTATACATATATATCTATATAGTATTAGAATATTGTATTTTAATACTAATAACCTAGTAGATCCATCAGAAAATTATAGGTTACAAGACCTAGGACAAATTAAATTTGGTAAATTATATGGGAATGTGTTAAGTATATAAAAAAGAGTCATTAAAATAGCAGTATTAACTTTCTGAAAGGCATTTTTTTTTCAGTCTGCATACCTGTAACCCCAATACTTAGGGGGGTTGAATCATCAAGACATTCTGAGTTAGTAACACCCAGTCTCAACTAGCCAACCAACCAACCAACCAACCAAGCCTCCAAAAACCCAAACCAACCAAAGCCCCCAAACTAAACAAACCCAAAACAATTCAAAAAAAATTAAAACCTTCAACTTAACCCAACCCAAACCAAGTAATACCAACAAAAACTCTGAAAAAGTAGACTAATGTAACTATCTAAAATGCTCATTAAAATACTTTCATAGTGGCTTGGGGATTCGGCTCAGTTCATAGAGTGCTTGCCTAGCATATAGAAAGACCTGAGCTTGACACCTAGCACCATTTTAAAAAGGCAGTATATTAGGGCATTCATGTAATCCTAGTACTCAGTAGGTAGAGGCAGGAGGATCAGATGTTCAAAGTCTTTCCTAGCTATAGAGAGTGTTTGTAGGTAGCTTGGGTTAAAACAGAAGATTAAATAGTACTTTCTTTTAGCCGAGAAAGGTGGAACATTTACCAAGTTTGATTAATTCTGTAATCAATGTACTATTCTACTATTTATTCATTTCTTAAGAATGAATTAGAAGAATAACTCTAAATTAGAACAGCCCCAATACACTTGAGAGGCAGAGGCAGGTGGATCTGAGTTTGAGACCAGCCTGGTCTACAGAGTGAGTTCCAGGACAGCCTGGGCTATAAAGAGAAACCCTGTCTCGAAAAACAAACAAAAACAAAAAAACAAAAAGAACAGCCCTGATAGCCTATTAATCTACTAGGCTCAGGGTAGTTTAAGAATACAGATAGTTAACAAGCATTGTTCTTTCAAGGTGACTGAAATCAGTTAATAATAAGTTTTCCAGTTTCTAAAAACTGGGAATACTCTGGTTAGTATTTCCATATTAAAATTACCTCACTATTAAGAGTAGCATTAAAGCCTTTCTTTTTTTCCACAGATTTTAAAGATTTATTAATTTTTAAATTATGTGTCTAAGTGTATGTTGTACACTTTGAGTACAGGAAACTGTAGGGGTACAGGAGGCTCTGGATTTCCTAGAGCTAGAGTTAACAGACAGTTGTGAGTTGCCTTATATGGGTGCTGGGAATCAAACCTGGGTTCTCTACAAGAGCAGTGCACATGCTAAACTGCTGAGCCAAATCTCCAGCTGTCACAGATGTAGTTCAATGTTAAGAATACTTGAGCTCTAGTACTACAAAACAAATAAACCTGGATTGTTGCTATTCTATACCTCGTGATATTGATGTACGTGTTTGCCATAGCAGAATTCATATTTCCACCAACCAACACCCTAAAGGAAAGAAACAGATAAAGTTATACACAGAGAAGGAAGACTGATGTAACAATGTCACATGATAATGGGAAGTATATATAGTTTTTATGATCTATAAAATCAACGGTATGGTTTAAAACGAAAACAACAAAACCAAAACATGACAGCCTGGTCTATACAGTGAGTTTTAGAATAGCCAGGGCTATATGTGAGTCCCTGTCTCAAAACACCCCTAAACCCCAGCAAAAAACCCCAAACTATACCTTTGAGTGTATTTACACTGGTCTTAATAGTCAGAGCAAATGTTACCTTTTAAATGTACCTCAAATTTGAACTCTCAATTGTTGCATAACCAAAATGTGAGAAATAAATCACTGATGCCCATTCTAACCATTAACCAAAATCATACAAGGATGCCAAAGGAAATGTCAACCGTTTATGAGTAGAGAGCATATAAGGAACGGGTGTGGATGAGACTGCAGAGATGGGGGGTGGGGGAGTGACGATACAAGGGAAATGTCCACTGGTGACGGCATGACCCTGTGCGCTCTCTGTAGGCACTTTTGTTCAGTGCTCCTAATGGCCATGGGTTAGGTAACTGCCACATGTAAGGTTTTAAGATAATAATTTAAATTACAGTTTCACTTTCTTACCCCATGAAAGCAGTAAGAGCCACTTAGGAACTCCTTTATGAGCTGGTCATCTGTCAGCTTAGAAATGTGGGTTGTACCAACAGTGAGCACTGGCTGAGAGCCAACAGCAATAGGTTTGTGGATGGCTGGAAATCTCTCTTCTTTAGCAGATGGCAAATCTTCCTAAATTAAGCAGACAGACATGTTTATGAATTTCATCACATGTGTTTCCCAGTTACAGCTTGTTATTATTTTAAAATCAAACAGAAATTTAGAAAAGTTTTTCCCCACTTAATTTTAATATTTTAATAAAGGGGAACTTTGTGACAATAGTGAAAACTCTAGAAAAATGGTAGCTTTACCTTCAAGTACCAGGTATTATAATCCTCTGGCACACATAGGGAAAATTTCCACTTTATGCATTTTTGTCTTCCTTTTGTCAAGTACTTTGTGACTTACTAAGCTTTGCATCTTTACATTTAGTTTTGTAGAAGCCCTTAAGGGTAAACCTAAGGTAACAAGTAGGATGAAAAGGAGTTGGCAGGGCGTGAATAGTATCATCAGTTGTAATTACTCAAATGTAGCTGAACTGGTTGTTGCTCTGAAGGAACCTGAAATTTACTCAAGTAGATCCAAAGTAATAAAGGAATTCACAAATATAGACTTGTAAAGGAAGGGCAAATGGAAAGGACTTTGATGAAGAATTAAAATATGAAGACTTTACCAAGAGAAAACTCATGATCAACCCTTGAAAGGTGAGTAACTTGTGACATTTGTATATATAATTGTGACTTAGATATATGCTTTGTGTTTGTGTGCATATATTCACGAGGATTTGAAGAGAAGACCCATTGGGGAAATATAATATTTAGAACTAAAGAGATCATCAAACATTTTTTATGGTGGGAAACAAGCTAAGAGGTCTGGATGTTGTCTTGCAGGTATTAAGCTAAGGTAGGGATGTGTGTGTGTGTATGTGTGGGGGAGGGGGAGGGAGAGAATGAGTGAGAATAAGAATGTATGCATGTATGCTTGAGAGCATAAAGGATGAGATCGAGGCCCTCACGATATGAACTCAGGTATACTCCCAGCTCCAAGTGAACATAGTTTTAAGTAATTACTTTAGAAGTGTCAAATAAGGAGGAATTTCAGGGACAAACCTAAAAGTAAAGTATTAAATAAGGAATTGTTGTAACGCAGGTCAGGTTGACAGGAACCTAAAGTGACAAAGTTGGTGTGGAAATGAAATGTTATTTGCCAACAAAGTTAATAAAATAGAATCTGATGGTTACCTGAATATTGACTCTGAATGAAGCAGAAATAAATTTAAACCAGTATTGAGTAAATGATTGTATTGATTATAACTGAGTGGATAATTTACAAAACTTAAGAAGTAAAGAGTTTCCTGCTAATTTACAGTGGATATGCTGTCTCCTTTTTCAGCTGATACGGTGGTTGTCACTTAACAGAGTGTGACTCTTTTTGAGCTTACAGTCTTTGAATGGTTATTCTCTTTTTTCTTTTCTTCTTTCTTTTTAGATTTATTTATCTATTTTTTATGTATATGACAACACCATTGCTCTCTTCAGACACACTAGAAGAGGGCATCGGATCCCATTACAGGTGGTTGTGAGCCACCATGTGGTTGCTGGGAATTGAACTCAGGACCTCTGGAAGAGCAGTCAGTGCTTTTAACCACTGAGCCATCTCTCCAGCCAGGTTATTCTCTTAGAAACCAATGACTACTCTTTTTCATACAGTCAAAACAACAAAGGTGCTTTTTTGTTTGTTTTTAATAGATGCTAGCCAGGTATAGTAGTGCATGCTTCTAATTCCAGTACTTGGGAAACAGAGGTAGGAGGTTTAGGAATTCAAAGTCATCCTTGGCTGCTTGGCTCAGAATATGAGGCCAGTTTGAAATATGAGAACTCCTTGTTCAAAACACAAACAAAAGAGAAAAAAAATAAGGCTCATAAAATTTTATTATATAATCCTATTCACACTCAAAGCCTATTAACAAACTCTCTCTTGACATTGTCTTTTTTTTTGTTTGTTTTTTGCTTTTTGTTTTTCGAGACAGGGTTTCTCTGTGTAGCCCTGGCTGTCCTGGAACTCACTCTGTAGACCAGGCTGGCCTCGAACTCAGAAATCCGCCTGCCTCTGCCTCCCAAGTGCTGGGATTAAAGGCGTGCGCCACCACTACCAAGTGACTTTCAATTCTTGATCCTCCTACTCTACCATGTGCTGGGATTGTAGGTGTGTATAACAATGCCTGTTACAACAATAACTTTTGTAGTAGAGTTTGGAAAAGTCCGTAAGTAGACTCAATAATCTATTAATCTCCCTATTAATACACTCCCACAGGCAGCAGGTCAGCAAATCTCTCATGGCTAAATTTGTATGTTTGTGAAAGGGGAAGAAAATGGGTGCTGAAATTTGATTCAAATTTAAACAACATGGCAATATACATTTTAAGGCTCAACCTGTGAGTCTCTACCCCTTTAAGGGTTGAGGTGGTGGTGTCTCATGTTAGATGTCTTGCATATCAAATGTTTACATTACAATTCAAAACAGTAGCAAAATTACAGCTATTAAGTAGCAATGAAATAATTCATGATGGGGGTCACAACATGAGGAACTGTATTAAAGAGTTAGAACATTAGTACAGTTGAGAACCACTATTTTAAGGCAATTGTCTCTTGCCTTTCTTTCATTTTCATCATTATTTTGCTTCTTTGAGACAATATCTTGGGCTCGCCTCAAATCTGCTATGTAGTCAAGAATGAGTTTTGATCCTCTAGTCACAACCTTCCAAGTGCTGTATTACACAACCTTATCACTAGGGTTGGCTTTCTTTTAAAAACATATGGATTTTTAAATGTATGTCTGTGTGTATCTGGGTATGGCATATGTGGATAGGAATCTGTAGAGGCCGTCAGAAGGATCTGGACCTCCTAGAGCTGGAGTTATGGGTAGTTGTGAGCCACCTGATGTGGTGCTGGGAGTGAACTTTGGAAGAACAGGAAGTGCTCTTAATTGCTGAGCTATCTCTCCAGTTCTCATATGCCTGGCTTTCATATATACATTTTTATTATTTATTACACTTTTTATTTAGTATGTGTACATATATGTGGAGGTCAGAGGGTAAGTTACCAGAGTTCATTCTCTCCTTCCACCACATAAGTTCTGGGAATCAAATTCAGATTATCGACATGGCAGCAATTACCTTTACCCACCGAGCTATCTCACGGGCTGGCCCTGCTTATTTTTGATGCTACATAGTTAGCATGTAACTATGTAGCTTAGGCTGGCTGAGAATTCATGGTTCTCCAACCTTGGCTTCTTGGTGCTAGTATTATAGGCATGCATTATCGCTGTTAATCTGCAAAGCATTTTGACTAAGGTCATTTTAAAGTTCCTGCTAGTACATAGTACTATTAAGGGGAAGACCAAAGAGAATTCCAGCTGTAATCTTTTAAGATAGCATTCAAAATCAACCCAAATTAATATTGAGATTACTTTTTTCTTCTATCAGATTGACATATTTTTTGGTCATCTCATCCTCAATGAAAGCAGTGATACTTTTTAATAAAAGGTATTCAAAGGAGGGGTTCTAAGAGATGATCCTTAAGAGGTTTCTTTCTTTTCAATAGGACCCAAGTTTAGTTCCCAGTACCCATATCAGGTGGCTCTAAACTACCCACTAACTCCAGCTCCAGGGTATCTGACATCCTTTTCTGGACTCATCCCACAACCATGGTATACACACATTAAAAAAAAGTATCCAAGTATTTAGATGTTGGAGAGACGACTCAACAGTTAAGAGTACTGGCAGGTTTCCCAGAGCTCTTGGGTTCAATTCCAAAGACCCACATGGTGGTTTGGATCTGTCTAGTACTCCAGTTCTAAGGGACCAATGCCCTGTTCTGGCCACCATGTGCATACACATGTAGACAAAACACCAGTACTCATAAAACACTTTAAAAAGTATTAGGAAGAGAAAGAAAAAATAAACTTTACAGATAAGTTAAACTCTTTTTAAGTATCCATAGCATTCCAAGTATGAAACAGGCAATTACAGACCCCAGAGTAAAGAAAGCCTAGTTGTTGTCAATGTTTCAGTGTAATGTAATAACTATACATGAAACAACCACTTTTTTTGCTGTGTGTTATAATAAAAAAAACTAAACAAAATACAAGACCACAGAACAGAAACAATTCCCTTTCTAGGATAATGATTCTGGCTCAAAAAATAAGGGCATTAGAATTATGTCTTCAAATATAAGTAACAATTATGTAGTGAAAGAAAGGGAGGCTACAATACAATACAAAAAGAAATATAGTACATTCAAAGGTAGCAAAGCTACGGCGAGCATGGACCGTTCAGTAAACTTTATGTCATTCCAAACGGCTGAGAAGCTGGTGTATGCTTGTCATTCTAGTGCTTGGGAGGTGGAAGCAAGGCTCTTCTCAGCTATAGAGTGAATTTAAGGCCATACTGGGCCACATGAGATAATTCTCAAGACAGTAACAAAAACAAATTAAACTTCCAAACCAGAAAACAAATCTAGTATATATGGAATGGTGATTGAAGAAAAGATGAAGATGGAAAACAGCTTTACAGAGTGGCTTGTACTCTATAAAAGACACTTCACCCTAAAATGTGGATCATGTTACTCACCAAAGGATTCAACACATAACCAGATATGTGGATTAGAAAGTAGATTTATAAAAAGTCTGGATTTAACCCTGTCTCAAAAAAAACAAACAAACAAAAAGTCTGGATTTTTGGTCCTAGGAAATAATAAAGTTTGGAACCACCTACAAGACAGATTTGAAAAGCATTTAGGAGAGAAAAATGATAGCCCTTAGTGAATCCTTAGAGATAAATGAAGATAGGTAAGAAATGACTGAGAAGTGGCATGGCAGAAGGATGTGGACTTTTAAATTTGAGGCCAACATGGTTAGGATTGTCAGCCTCACACTACTCAAGGAAACAAAGTGAGACCCTGCCCTAAAAATCAAAACAAACAAACCAAACAACACTTAAGTTTTTTTGGTCAGTTGGATAGAGAATTGATTTGTACACTGCATGGAAAAAGATTGTCCAG
>NW_021604569.1:56931-120462 GCF_004785775.1 Grammomys surdaster | reverse complement strand
AAAGGAGAGGAAAGGAGAGGAAAGGAGAGGAAAGGAGAGGAAAGGAGCAGTGGAAAAGATACAGGTTCTGAAAAAGCCATAAAAACAAAGAGTGGGATATAACTGAAACTGTATGCCCAACAGAAGTCTTCCCTCTTCTGCATACAGATGGATGCAGATATATGCAGAAGAGGTGATGGTGATGATATTTTCCCATTTTATAGGCTGCCATTTGCCCTATTGACTATGTTCTTTGTCATGCAGAAGCCTTTCAGCTACATGAGGTCCCATTTATTAATTGCTGAACTTACTGTTGGAGTTATTTATTGGTGTTCTGCTCAGGAAGTTGTCTGCTACGCCAATGTGTTTAAGGCTATTTCCCATTCTTCTACATGCGGACACACAGTTAGACCAGCATTTGTTGAAGATGCTTTCTTTTTCCACTGTATAATTTTGGCTTCTTTTTCAAAAGTCAAATGTTCATAAGTGTGTGGATTTACTTCTGGTTCTACAATATGATTCCATCGATCTACCTTTCTGCTTTTATGTCAATACCATGTTGAGGTTTTTTTTTTAAACTATTGTTCTTTAAAGAGTTGAAGTTCTTGTCATACAGGTCTTTCACTTGTAAAATAACTTGTACCAAGATATTTTATATTATTTGTGGCTACTGTGAAGGGTGTTGTTTCTGTAATCTCTTTCTCAGCCTACTTATCTGTATATAAGAGAGCTACTTAGTTTTTGAGTTAATTTTGTATCCAGCAACTTCACTGAAGGTATTCATCAGTTGTAGGGGTTCCCTGGTAGAATTTTGGTGTCACTTATGTATTCCATCATATCATCTTTGAACAGCAATACTTTGATTTCTTCCTTTCCAATTTATATCTACTTAATCGATGTAGTGGTTTCTCAGAAAACTGGAAATGGATCTACTTCAAGATCCAGCTATACAGCTCCGGGGCATATACCCAAAGGATGCTCTATCATACCACAAGGACACTTGCTCAACTATGTTCATAGCAGCTTTACTGTAATAGTCAGAAACTGGAAACAACCTAGATGTCCGTCAATTGAAGAATGGATAAAAAACATGTGGTACACTTACACAGTGGAGTATGACTCAGCTATTAGAAACAATGGCATCATGAAATTTGCAGGCAAATGGATGGAACTAGAAAAGATATCCTGAGTGAGGTAACTCAAACTCAGAAAGACAAACATGTACTTATTTGTAAGTAGATATTAGCTGTAAAGTAAAGGATAACCATGCTACATTTCAGAGGATAACCATGCTACATTTCAGAGACTCAACAAAGCTAAGTAACATGGAAGGCTCAAGGAGGAATGCTTGAATCTCACTGAGAAAAGGAAAAAGAATAGACATCCTGAAAGGACAGGTGGGGGTGGGGGTGGGGTGAGTGAGGGAACTGGGTAGGAGTGGGTGTGGGGATGGAAACAGGATAGATCAGGTAGGGGGAGCGTGGAGGGAGTACTGGGAGAGATAACTGGAATAGGGTAGGAGGCATCTCCAGGATCAACTAGAAACCTAGAGCAACGGAAACTCCCAGGCATTTATGAGGGTGACCCTAGCTAAGACTTCTTTCAGTGGGGGATATGGATCCTGAATCAGCCACCTCTTCCGACCATCTCTGTAACCAGGCAAAACTTCCAATGGAGGGATTAGGACACCAACCTAGCCACAAAATCTCTGACCTACAAGATCAGAAGATGTTCTGCCTAGAAGATGTGCAAGGGTAAAGATGGAGCAGGAATGGTCAAACAATGATTGGTCTAGCTTGAGACCTATGAGAGGGAGCCCACTCCTGATACTGTTAATAATATTCTGCTGTACCTGATGTGGTGGTTTCAATAGGCTTAGCCCAGGGAGTAGCACTATTAGGTGTGACCTTGTTGGACAAAATGTGTCACTGTAGGGATAGGTTTTGAGAGACCTTCCTCCTAGTTGCCTGGAAGTCTGCTCCTGGCTTCCTTTGGATGAAGATGTAGAATTCTCACCTCCTCCACCACCATGGTTGTCTTGATGATAATGGACCGAACCTCTAACCTGTAAGCCAGCCCCAATTAAATGCTGTCTTTTATAAGAGTTGCCTTGGTCATGGTGTCTCTTCACAGGAATGGAAACCCTGCAGACAGGAGCCTAGCATAACCATCATCAGGGAGACTTCACCCAGTAATTTATGGAAACAGATGCAGAGACTCACAGTCAAACATTAGGTAATGCTTAGGAAATAATGTGGAAGAGGGGGAGGAAGGAGTCTAGGAACCAGAAGGCTCGAGAACACCACAAGGAACTCTATAGAGTCAACTAACCTGGGCCCATAGTGGCCCACAGGAACTGAATCACCAACTAAGGAGCACACATGGGCCTGACCTAGGCCCTATGCACATATGTAACTGTTGTGCAGTGTGGTCTTCCTAACAGTGGAAGCAGGGGCTGTCTCCAATTCTGTTGCCTATCTTTGGGACCCTTTCCCTGTACTGGGCTGCCTTGTCTAACCTCAACAGAAGGTGAGCCTCGTTTTACTGCAATTTGATACTCAAAGGCTGGTTGATATCTTTGGGAGGTTTTCCCTTTTCTGAAGAGAAAGGGAGGAGAAGTGTATGTGGGTTAGAGGCAGGTGGGAGGGAAGGACTGGGAGGAGAGAACGGAGGGCAAATGGTGGCAGGGATGTAAAGTAAGTAAATTGATTAAAAAATGATAAAAAAATTCTGAAAAGTGTAAGATAAAGAGTTGAGATTATTCAAATAATTAGAGTTCAAAATTAGAAATTAATAAAATAAATTGCCACTATAATGTTACAGAAATACTTAACACATTCGTGGTACAGGTTCGAAAATGAAACACTGAGGAAGTATAATTAGTTAACTCTGATACCTCTTTATTTCTCCTAAATGGCACCCTCAGTATCTCTTCCTGTTGTTCCAACTGTCTTAGTGTGAGGGGTTTAAATGGAGATCCAGGCAGTGATTGACAGAATATATCATTCACAGGAGAGGCTCTGAACCTATTCAGTAGGAAAAAAACATTAAGGATAAATATGAATGCTTTAAAGCACATATGTGCTCTATGTCTAGAATAGTGAATGAACATCTTACTTGTATTTAGGATGACTGCACAAGAGTGGTGTCAAAATGACAACTTCATATTCGCAAGTAGTAACTTCAGCTACTGAAAGGATCTCATGCTTAGATTCAGGATGGCATATGTACATGACAGTACTGGATCTGGGCTGGTTCTGTCTCAGACTACACGGTGTACCATTTCCCATTCCCACAGGATAGTAAGCTGTCATCTGACCTTCAATGTTTTTAGTGGGAATCTTAAAAAAAAGTGTAAGACAGACCTTTTATTAGAAATTTGAGGTGTGTTTGAGGATAGGGAAAACATTTATTTTAAAAGAAAATTATATTTTCTTTGTAAACAGAAGAGGAAAATTTTTGTACTTTCTTTTAAGTCAACCTTAATGTTCTGATTCTTAAGTTCTTAGTTGAGCAAATATATATTTAGAGATAGTATAATATAGAACAAACTAAAATTAAAATGTTAAGTCAATGTACATTTAAGTGAAGAGTACAAACACATGATTAATCTGAGTTATTCTCACTCTGCAGACCAGGCTGGCCTTAAACTCAGAAATCCTCCTGCCTCTGCCTCCCAAGTGCTGGGATTCAAGGCGTGCGCCACCACCGCCCGGCTCTGAGTTATTCTCAATAGTTCTGAAGAAACAAAGCTAACGAAAAAATGTACTGTACTGGGCTGCTTAAGCTCCTTCTTCACTAAACTTGTAGTGAGCATTGTTTATATTTTATATTCTATAAGTTTCAAGGCTGATTTCTAAGTAGGGCTAATAGTGAAAGAAAAGAAAGGAAAGAAGAGATAGAAAGGAAGAGAGAAAGAAAGCAGCATCCTTTGAACTACATGAATTGCCCTTTTTACACACTACCACTCTGAGCCATCATCTGATGGAGATATATGAAGTACCTTCAATATGCATATGCAGAGCAGCCTTGCACTGGGCAGAGGTAAAAGACAGTTTCCTATTCTTAGCCTCTATGTTTACAGCCTGTGTAGGTGGGTAGCTTGCTATTTACATGTGCGGTTTATCTGTTAGTCATATGACATGAGGAACAAGCAATTAAAAAAGGCTCTTATTACTACTGTTTCCAATGCTACCCAGAAAGCAACACCATCATGCACTGAAATGATAGACTGGGTATCTTAGCATCCTTCACAGACACATAAGTGATACTGTTTTTCTGTAAGTGAAGATTGAGCTTAGGGTGTCACATATGCTAGACACTGTTCTACTCCTGGGCTATAGCTTCACTCTTCCTTGTTTTAACTGCTTTGACATCACATTTATGCATTTGCATACATGTGCACATGCAGCTTTATGTATATGTGGAAGTTAGAGGACAACTCTGAAGAGTTGGTTCTCTCCCTCTGCTATGTGGAAGGTAAATAGTCTAGGAAGTCCTTCAATTTGTGACTCTCCTGCCTCGGTCTTCCAAGAAGCTGGGATGGCAGCCTTGTATCACCAGTGTCAGCTGAGAATTTACTTAGGTATTATTTAAAAAGTAAATAGTAGGATTACAACATAATTTATTTATTTTTTTGAGACAGGGTCTCACTAATGTATATAGCCCAAGATGGGCTGGGCTCATAGAAATTTGCCCATCTCTGCTTCCTAAATGCTGGAATTAAATGTGTGAGCCATCACGCCCAGATGGTGATGCATCTTTCCATAGAAAATCCAGTTGTGATAAATTTGTAAAATTTATCTGTCCTACTTCCTTGTGGCATTATACAAGGAGCATACATGTGGCTTCTGTCACTAAGGTCATACCTAACAATGAGGTGTGAAAACTTAACACATCACTTGCCTCGTTTGACTTTTCTCTTTCTTTTGCTTCTCGTTCTGTGGAAACAAAGCAAGAAAAGGGTAATCATACAGGACAAACAATCACATCATACAATAAAAATAACTATGTTTTCCAATCAGTTTTAGAACATTAAACCTATTTTTAAAGGAGGTGCAAATACTACAAGATTTTTGCTTTGGGGTGGGTTGTTGGGTATTGGGGCCTCATGTGTGCTAGGTACTTATCCACCCTCTCCCTAGGTCTGTCCTTCAATCATTAAAGTGACTGTTCCCAAAACTGCTTTCCATGAAAGACCTGAATTTGCTTCCTGGGAATGATATGGTGGAAAGAACTGATTCCCACAAGTTTTCCTGACTCCTTTATGCATGCAGTGGCACATACCTTAAATAAAACTGTAATATAAAGTTTAAAAAAGAAAATCATACAATACCCCAAACCATTTTTTTCTTTTCTTTCTTTCTCTGAGTTAGTCTCAGGCTGCCTAAGCATATAGGCCTTGCTATGTAAAGCAAATGGCCTGAATTCCTTTTCCTCCTGCTTCTACCCTCCACACGCTAGGAGCAGAGTAGTCATGTCCACCATGCCTGCACTTAAATTTTAGTTTGAACTTACATGTTTGAACCAAGTCCAGTAGTTACTAGCATCACTGTAGAGAGACTAACCTTTTTCATACAGAAGACTCTTAGCCAACATATTCCCAAGGTAGTATTCATGAATATTTACTTTCTACATAAAAAAAAATACAGTACTTTACAAACATATTTCATTTGTTACAACTTAAAAACTATCAATATCATTAAGAAATTTCTCATTTTATGTTCTATATTTAAAGAAAAGCATACTTGGCCAGTTTCTTTTTCTTCATGGTACTGTCGAATATGTTTCCCATGACATACTTCATAAGTCCAGTAAGATTCAATCTAAAAAGACAGATATGTTTTTAAACACACAAAAGCCATAGAAGTCAACTGAATTTTACCTGAAATTTTAAGCAGTTAAGCAGATTTTTCCTGAAATCTGGAATAAATTTTTATGAAGTGACACATAATTACGGTTCACAAAATGCAAACCTTGTGAAGTGTATGTGGTTTCTACTAACAGGCTCTGTATGAAGATTAAGTCAGAAATAGAGCTAGAATGTATTTGAGTCTGCAATAACTATCCAGTTAAATAACAATTAGCATTTTATAATTCTATCATGCAAGAAAGCTTTCCTTTGAACCCCAAAACATTAAAAGTAGTTAGGTATCTGATACTTTGATATTGGTGTACTATATAAGAATTTAAATGAACAGCATACTATTAAGCAATAAGATCTGTGCCTAACTTAAAATGTGACATACCCTAATAAAGGAAGAAAAGCCATTTCCAGGACCTACCAACTGCTAGAGACTTATTTTCTTTCTTTTTTCTTTTTCTTTTTTTTTTTTTGGGGGGGGGGGTTGTTGTTGTTTGTTTGTTTTCGAGACAGGGTTTCTCTGTGTAGCCCTGGCTGCCCTGTAGACCAGGCTGGCCTCAATCTCAGAAATCCGCCTGCCTCTGCCTCCCAAGTGCTGGGATTAAAGGCGTGCGTCACCACTGCCCGGCTTGAGACTTACTTTCAAATGCACATAAAATACTTACTCTGTAGGAACAACTGCTCTGTTTAAATAGTGGTTCCAAAAGCTCTCTTGGATTGGGGCCTTTGTAATCCTTTTCTTCTTCCTAGGAAAAAAATAAGCTTAACATACAATTTTCCTAGAACGCCATCCAACTCTGCTGTTTGGGTATTAATTCAATGGTTAAATCACAAACACTTGGAAATAAGAGAAAAAGAGTCAACAACTTTAACAAGAACCTATGGGATGTCACTTCTTTCAAATGAATTGAAATATAAAGTATGAAGCCACATAAAAACCTTTTATAACATTGCATTCTCTTTTAAAAAAGGTTAAGTGTCAGTTTTCTGAACAATCCTTGTAGACTTTTCAGAATTTATAATTACCTATATTCCCCCCCCAAATTCTAGCTATGAAAGTCTTAGAATGGTTCTATTGTGGAAAGGTACTTTTCAGTTTCTTTCATATTTTTATACTTCAGACCTGAGCCACATGTGTGGCTATGTGGGTGGATTTTGTTTTAAGGGGGTTTAAAACAACTTGGAATAGCTGCCTTGGACAGATTTCAAATATGAACAAAATTTAAGAAAAGCCTTGAGTTTAATATTTCTACTTTAAAGACCATGAAAATGTAAATTGGCTTAATCAATTCATCGAGTAGAGGAACTGAGTTTCTAATTGGTCCAGGGATGCACTAACTGTAGCCTATATCTCAGCCTCAGGCTCTACACTGTTCTTTACACCTTACTATGCTGCCTCTCCTGTCTCATCTTGAAAAAAGTCATTGCCTTGAAGGGTGGATAAGAGGAGTTTAGGTCATTTTAGGAGAAGGAAAAGGGCATGAGCTAAGGTAGTGAGAAAGTATAAGGTACCTAGAGAGTTATTTATTATAAAAATTCTTTATGAAAGCACTATGTTTATATTCAAAAGCTATACTGTGTTTTCCAACCACCATTTCTATAAAGGCAAACAAGCACAGAGTTAGCTTATTGTTCAAAACATTAATAACTAATTTCTCCCTCTCTTTTGTAATTTCAGACAATTTCTCACAATGTAGTTCAGGCTGGCCTTAAGCTCATAATAATCCTTCTGCCTCAACCTCTTAGTGTTGAGATTACAGGTGTGAACACGACTTGCCTGGTTGCTAATTTTTCCAAAATAAATTCCCAAATTAAGAAAATAGTAATAAGAGGTTAGTATTCTTATGCTACAGGTTGTTGAGAAACTTGTTACTTATTTTTAAGGTATATAATCATAAGGTTGTAAAACGCATCTTTATGAGAGAGATCAGCAATATATGTATAAAAACGTACCTCATCCCCACTTGTCACAAGAGGAAGTATACATTTGTATTTTTCTTTATGTGCAGTTGTCATGATGATGTAATTATCTTCTTTATACAAAACTCCAGTTGTAGGCTAGAAATTGAATGAAAAAAAAATACATTTCAGCTAAAGTGCTTTACCCTGAATACATTCAGTGCTAGTTAGAACAAAGATTCCTCAAGTAAATTTATCATTTCAACTGAATTTTTAAAGCATATTTTCAGAGGTAGGCAAAATAGTGTAAACATCTTTTTGTTTGTTTGTTTGTTTTTTCGAGACAAGGTTTCTCTTATAGCCCAGGCTATCCTGGAACTCACTCTGTAAACCAGGCTGGCCTTGAACTCAGAAAGCCGCCAGCCTCTGCCTCTCAAGTGCTGGGATTAAAGGCGTGCGCCACCACTTCCTGGCAGTAAACATCTTTAAATGATAAGGTGGAAATAACAAACTGTATACTGTTGTCCAATCTAGCAAAAAAATAAAGTTTGAGGTGTAAAATAAAGCTAATAAGGTAATAGGCTGAAGTTTAAATGGTAATTAATAAGCATATTGAAGCTGTACACTGTGGCACACACCTTTAAGCCCAGACCTCAGGAGGCAGTGGCAGGTGCATCTGTTTAAGTTCTAGTCTACCCTGGTCTACTTTTTTGGCGGTACTAGAAGTGGAATCCAGATCTAGGCATGTGCTAAATATATGCCATTGAGCTATACTCCTAGCTTAAGAGACAAGAATGATCACATGAATGCTATCACTGAATACCTATAGCTTCTATAATCATCTATATCTGTAATCATCTATATCTGACAATCCTTAGGACTTTAAAAATGTATTATGAATTTAGTTGGACACTAGAACATAATGTAAAGCAGTTATTTTTCATACTTGGGGAATATTTATTTATAAACAAGTTCTTATAAAAAGAATAGTTATCATAGACCCTCTGTGTTGACATATCTTTTCTGAATATATATCAAGTCAGTATACTTTATTGTATTGAGCCAGAGAGTAAATGTTTTAGGCTTTATGGGCATTATTGACTGTTGAAACTTTGTCACTTTAGCAACAAAGTACAATATGTAAATAAACAGACATGGCTATCAACAAAACTATAAAATCATGTAGTTGGCTACCATAATAGCTATAGTTCATCCCTATTATATATCAACAAAACTACCCTTAAGTTTTCTATATTATAAAAACAAGTGTATATTGCTCATATGAACCAATATATTCTAAGCAAACACTTCATTTAATGTAACAGATAACATTTTACTAAAAAATTTGTTTTTTGATACATATTTCATTTTCAAGTTTGAAATTTATAATTTGAATTTATAATTCAAGTCTCTTTTCACTTTTCTTGGCTGTAAATCCACTGCCTATTTGTCTCTTACTGTTAAATATGTCTGTTCTTAAAACTTTACTGTAATTAAACCAATACTACTTGGAACCAATGCAATCTTAAATATAAATGGCAAATAGGGTAATGTTTTCCCAAGACAAAGAAAAAAACAGAAAGGCAGTATTAACTCTTAGAAGCTGGAGAATAAGTTCCAGGCTTCCTGCCCTCCACATCCAAATTGAAAAATACCAAAATCCTTCATAGAAATGGCATTGATTTGAATGTAACCCATGCAGTAGCCTTTCTTATATTTTAATCTTATCTAGATAATTTACAACACTAATGCAATGTAAGTGTATAAATATGCTATACTGTTTTACTTTTTTCTTTTTAAGTAATGAGAAGAAAAGGTCTGTATGCATTATGTTTAGACCCAATTGCTTCCCTCTGACTTTTGTTGGTATAATTTTTTTTAATTCTCTCTCTGCATCCATCTATCTATCCATCCATCCATCTATCCATCCATCCATCCATCCATCCATCCATCTATCTAGAACATCTCTCTATGTAGCCCTAGTTGTTCTGTAACTTGTGTAGACCAGGCTGGCCGACAACTCAGAGATCTCTGTCTTTGTTTCCCAAATTGTTGACAGTTTTTTTTCTAGATATTGCAGGTTGATCTTGACTGAACTCACTATGGAGGCCAGGATGGCTTTTAATCCACAGCAATTAATCATCCTGCCTCAGCCTCCTAAATTTTGGATTATAGGAATATGCTTCCTTCTCTTGAGAATTTTGATGCTAGGCTGGGTAAATCTACAGATATGAACATGCAAAACCAACTGTCTTCTTTTATAACTACTTTGTATTTATTAATTTATTCACTATCAAATGAAGCATTATACTCATTTTTACAGCATTATACAGCAGAGAAAAGGACTCTGAGGTCAGAGCTTAAATAACTTGTCCAATGTTAATCTAAATGTCAATCTACCTAGACAAAACAGCTCAGAGAAGCCAAGCAGGCTAGCTCCATGGGAGTGTGCTTATTACTGTTGTAACATATTTGAGCCAGCTTTTATTATATATTCTAAAGATTACAGCGTATACTTAGTTTATGATCAACAATCCTTATTTAAAAGACCATTTTAGGTAATGAGGAAATCAAAGTATTTGAAACTTAAGAGCTGTGGGGTCAAATTGTATTTACTTTCTGGGGACAGTCTCATGTAACATGAACTATATAGACACTTGCTATACAGACAATGAACTAAGCTAAGCTAGCCTTGAATTCCTGATCTTTTTGTCTCTACTTAGCAAGCGCTGGGATTAGAGGAATGTGCTACCATATCCTGCCTGGAAGACAATTCTTTTATTTTTAGTTTATCAAAAGACTATTCATTTATTTTTGAGGCAGGATCTCATTGTATAGCCCTGGTTGGCCCACAACTTGCTATATAGACCAGGCTGGTCTTGAACTCAGAGATCAACCTGCCTGAGCCTCCTGAGTGCTGGGATTAGAGGTGTCAACCACAAGTGCTAGACTAAAGGCATGCACCTATTTGAGAGTATGGATGCAGGCTTCTTATCATTACTTGGAAGAAGATATTTGATGTAAAGAGTCTTCATTAATTTATAGAAGCCTAGCACCCTTTCCCCATAGGGTTTCTCTGTGTAGCCCTGGCAGTCTTTCTCTCACTTTGTTGACCAGGTTGGACTTGAACTCAGAAATCCACCTGCCTCTGCCTCCTGAGTGCTGGGATTAGCAGTGTGCACACCTCCCCCTGTCTAGTTTTCAAAAAAGGGGATGCAATAGTGAAAAGCTTGCTGGATCAGTGAGTCATGTGCTACTAGGATCACAAGGTTTACACTTGATTATCTTTACCTATATGTATTTTGGGAATATAAATTACTAGAAAAGAGTCAGGTGTGGTAGTGTGTGTTTATAATCTATAACCCCATGTTTTGGGGTGGGTGGTGCTGAGGCAGATGTATATTCTCAAGATAGAAGCCAAAGACCTTACCTCAACAACAGCAAGACAAATAACTACAACAACAGGCTTAGGAGAAAAAAAAGTGAAATATTTTAATTCAGTGTCTGTCTATTTTGGGTGGTAGACAAAAGATTTTATACTAGTTCACACAGCTGCTGAGTTTCTTACAACTGTCCAACCAACTGATTCATAAAAATAACTAGCAACAACATGCAAAGTAGTTATTTCAATTAAATATTATTATTTAATTGGAAGGGAAGTGTTAAGACTACAGAAGTATTTGAAATTTTCAAAAGACCAACTATTAAAAGCTTACTTTTGTGCAAGGACATGGCTCTTTCCCCTATTTATAGAAATCATCTAGGTTTTTTTTTCTCAAAATAATTCAAACTAAACAAAAAGAAACAAAACAAAACTCTCGAGTCTTTGGTATGTCCCTCTTAGATTTTGTTGCCACCTCCTCAGATCTGTAATATTTTCCACAGGTGTTTTAACACTGGAGACTAACGGAAATAAAAAAAAAATATATCAGATCACTAATACAAAGAAAGACTTGACCTTCCAGAGAAACATTTACTACTCAAATTCAAGAATATGGTCAGAATGTAGCAGGAAGGCTGAGAAACAAATGGAGTATGAAAATACATCATAAGCAAAACCAAGGCAAGCAGAATGCTATGTGGTACTGTGAAACTGAAAGTCTTCTGCCCTAGGCTATGTTTTGTCACTGACTTATATTCTAGATGCCTCACTTGGTACATATTGTTTTGGCATTATGTTAATACCTAGTACTATCTCAATGGAATAGTAAGTGAGAAATATAATAAAATTGCCCCAACTTGAATGATGACATATAATTTGAATACAATTAAAAAAAAAACAAAACAAAAAACCCCTTTTGCTTTTCCTGGGATGTCATTCTGAAGTAAATGAGTATATGGTACAGCTAAGAGGACAGTCTTTAAAAAGATTTTATTCTTCTCTTTAATTCTGTGTGTGGGTGTGAGGTTACATACATGAGTGCAGTGGGAAGATGACTGACGACACTGGAGCTGGAGTTAGTTACATGGTGTTGTGAGCCACCGGATCTGGGTGCTAGCAATCAAACTTGTATCCCCTGGAAGGGCAGTAAGTGTTCTTAACAACTAAGGTATATTTTCAGCCCACAAGATCACCTTTTACAATAAATTGATCTGTTGTAGTTACACATGGATAGACTTTTAAGCACTACATTCTCTCAAAACAGAATTTTCATTCTCGTCAGATTATACACCAAAATCTCATATTCTAGTACTGGAAAGATGGCACAGAAATTAAAAACGCATTTCTACTCTTCTCAGGAGTGAGTACAGTTCCCAGTACTCACGTTCGGGGCCTCACAACCACTAGCCCTTTCATTCTTGCCTTTTCACACGATACACATTAATTAACGATCATAAAATCCTTTTCATCCCAGGTTCTAGAGTCCTAAATAACATACATTCAAGTCTCTAGTTTATTCTGCATGGCCAGCAGTATTCGGCATACAAGTTCACTAATGTCTTCCAAACCAAATAGCCTTCTCAAATGCCTTAAGGGAAAAGATCCCCAGAAGGTGAACGGCTGTATACGTCGTTTTTAAGTGTGTGTGTTGGACAGGAAGAATGAATAGAGATGAGGCTCCTGTCTGTTGGACGGTTGTGTGGGTAGGGTGATGTGCTAGTAAATTCTACGACTTCCTCCACAGAGTGGGACTGTTGAGAAGCCAGGTCTAATGCAATGAGATTTAAAGGAGGGAGATGAAGTGACCACTGGATCTCCTAGTTAGTATGGAAGGCATATCCACTTAGTGTGCTAAATGAATTAATGGATGAACGAAGACACTTCGGCTTGGGGACGGTAAACGCTTGGGGGAAAAAAAGGTTCTTAAAGGAAAAGCTCGGGAAACTGAGGGCTGGCCCGAATGTTTCGTGCAGGAAAGAGGGGAGAAGGCTGCGGCTCGCGAGGGCACTGACCAGAGAGAACTCGGTGCCGGGCCAGTTGACTCGGAAGGGGATGTCGTCGCTGAGCTGGGGCAGCGCTCGGCCGCCGCCGGACGCCTCCAGGAGACCGTACAGAACCAGCAACAGCGGCCCTCCGGGGACCAGGCTCCGCAAGCCGCCGCCTCCTTCCTCCATTGCCGCGTCCTCCAGCCGCCGTCACAACCTCCTCTACCCGAGGAGAACAGGTGGTGGAGGAGGAGGAGGAGGAGAAGGAGGCGGCGGCGGGACTACAAAGCGTCCTTGGTACAGGAGACCCAACCGCCGCCACGTCTCCTTCCGGACGGCCGGGCAAAGCCGCCCCCGCCCTTACAAGGGCTTCGGGCCACCGCTTCCGGGGCAGGTAGCACATCAACATCCGGGGTCGTGGGGTCGGTGGCTTACGGAAGCCGGCGCTTGGGTTGCGTTGCATTGCGTTGCCGCCGTAGCATCCTAGCGGTTGGACTCAAACGCGGAGGCCCGGGACTGACGCCGGTTGAACGGGTCTGGAGACAGCCCTTGGGCGAAGCGGCCTGACTAGGTGAGTCCTGGCCCGGGCGCTCAGTACAGCCGCAAGAGACTCTCGGGGGTTGAGGGTGAGTGGGTAGCGGCTAGCTCTCAGAAAGCTAGTAGAGAACAGAGATGTTCAGAGTTGAAGTAGAACTTACAGTTCCGACTGAGCTGCCTACCCTCCACTCTTTTGCTATTTGCATTCTCCATCTTCTCTCCAGAAGCTTCTCTTAGTTTCTTTTGCTGGAGACTGTTGTCAGGTCGGTCTGAGCTACTGTGTGTTTGGGGACACCCGAGTGACACCTGCCATGTCCTTAAAGTTTTGCATAGACATGGACGGTTAGGCTTTTACAGTACTTCATTTTTACTCTAGGAGGGGTCTTCCCTCCCTTGACTCAAGTGTTGGGCTGTTGTTACTTAGGGGTCCGGAAAGCTTGTTTACATCAAGGCCAGAGCCAAGTGAATGTGAAGTTATGAACCAAGTTACAGCAGACTGCATATAGACAGAAAGTTTTGGTTTCTTCTCCCTTTCTTGAAAAAAAAAAGTCTGCATTTTTTTCATCTCCAGTATAATAATTTTACAGTGTTTGCCATAGAACATTTGGTAAGGTCTGCCCATGCTTTGGTGTTCAAATCCATTGGAAGAAATCAGAGACTTAGACTCAATTCTAATTTAGATTAAACGAACTTATTCTTACTGCTTGCAGAAGGAAGGCAGCCGTAGAGCGAATACAACTTCCCTTGCAAAAGGTGAATTAAGGTGGGTTTTTACGGTGGACATCCGAAAAGTGTGAATCCGAAAGGTGTGAATTACTGATCCATGGAGTCCACATCTGGTCAGGAAAATTGTCTTACTGCTCTAAGTTGTTTCTTACTTTCTCACTATATAGTAATACAAAGACCGTTTTATCCCTTTGCCAGAGCGGTAGTGAGTTTTACAAAAGCAAAGCAGCTGTTAGTGCCTCCCTCACAGCCCGTTCCGTGGAGGTCATTAAGATCTCCCAAGGCATTCCAGAGCAAAGAGTCAGTGGCCTTAAGAGATGCCTGGCTCTGGGTTAAGTTTCTTTAGTCGTCACAGAGGACTTGTGTAAATTATTACTCAGGTCTGAGCACTCGAATGACTGAGATGGGGCAGTTCATTTCTCGGTGGACAAAAACATAGTGTCATTAGGTTAAGGCTGGCTGTCATGTCCCCACACCTAAATTTGAACCAAATCAGAAAGCAAGAAGAACAGTCCATTTTTCATTTCTATAAGTATTCTCTAACGTAAAGACTCAACACTATTAAAGAAAACAATATTGTTCTAGAACTGATTACATTTGTACATCTTAAATGTTTAATGTGTGTCAGACACTGGGGTTGATAAGCTAGAGAATAAATAGACTCCTGTCATATGTATCTCATTTTCTAGCACGGGGGAGTATACAAATGAATAATTATGAACTAGGAGCTAGAGAAATGGTTCAGTTATTAAAAGCACTGGTTGCTCTTCTAGAGGACTGGCGGTTAGGGTCCCAGTGCTCACATGGAGACAGGTTCCAACCATCTGTAACTCCACTTTGAGACACATGCACAGATATGCACAACACAAAACACATAATAATAATAACAATAACAATAACAATAACAGAATAATAAAAAATTCTAACTAGGTAGAATAATACTTAACATTTATTACTTAGTTTCTGCTAATCATAATATGACTATAAATACTTCTACTGCATTAAGAAGTCTAATCCTTATGACTCTGGTTCTGTAAATTTTATAGTAACTAGATGTTGGGATGAAGATAAAAAGAAGGAACTGAAGAACTCCAAACTTGGACAGAAAAGATGTGACACTAGACCTGGAACTTAAAAGGTTTATAGGATTTCATTAGACAGTAGGGAGAGTGTGTTCAGTCTTCAGATGGTCCATTAGTGCTTTTTGGTGTGGTCAGAGGACAAGGTGAGGTAGAACCAGCAGCAGGAGATTGGGAATATTGAGGAAGAGAGAGTTGGTTCAGAGAATGTTGCTTAAGTGTCAAAGAACGGTCTGAGCTTTTTAAAAATAGGTCAGTACTTTTTTGGTCTGAAACTCTGTGTAGTGTGGCTGACCTTTCATTAAGAATCTTTATGTATATGGATATTTTCCTCCATGTATGTCTTGTACCACATGGGTGCAGTGCCTATAGAGGACAGAAGAGGGTATTGGATCCTTTGGAATTGGAGTTACAGATGATAGTTAGCCTTCATATCTGGGAATCAAACTTGGGTCCTCTAGAAGACCAGCTAGTTCTTTTAACCTTTGAGCCATTTTTCTAGTTCCTTGGCCTCGAATCTGTAATCCCAAGCCTCTCACATGCCGGGGAGGTCAGAACTCTGTGAGATGGTAGACTTTGCATTGGAATCATTTGAGGGTATGTCTGTTTTTCAAGCCTATAAAGCAAATAGCGATGACCAAATGGATTAAATGTTTGAATGGCCAGAAAAAAAGAGGATAACTTAGAGGAGTAATTGAATAATTGGTGTTTAAGGTGTTAAATAGTTGTCCCTGCTTCAGACTCTGAGATTATAGTGATTGAATATGCTGTCAGTGGAGTGTAGGTTCAAGTAAGGAAGAAATATAAGTAAAATAATTTCTAAATGCTGCAAAGAAACTAGGTTTTCATGAAAGAAAGTGCCACTGGTGTGTTTGGTGTTTGGTAAGTAGTCTCATAGCTAAACAGGTAGACTCTACCTAAGCAGGTAGGTGCCCAGGAGGAAGTGACACTTCTGATTTGCCTTAATTGGTTAAACAAGGAGAACTACATAGAAATGTCCAGGCAGAAGCCTGAGGCAGGAATGAGATTGGCCTGTGTGGTGGTTTGAATATGCTTGGCCCATGGGACGTGACACTGTTAGGAGATGTGGCCTTGTTGGAAGGTGAGTCACTGTGGAGATAGGCTTTGAGGCCTCCTATTATTTAAGCTCCACCCAATGTGGAACAGAGAGCCCTTCCTGGCTGCCTGTGGAAGGAAGTTCCTGGCTGCCTTCAGATTAAGATGTTCAGTTCTCGACTCTTCCTCCATCACCATTGTCTGCATGCTGCCGTGCTTCCCTCCTTGGTGATAATGGACTAAACCTTTGAAACTGTAAACTCGCCCCAATGAAATGCATTTCTTTATAAGAGTTGCCTTGGTCATTCATGGTGTCTCTTCACAGCAATGAAAACTGTAACTAAGACAGCTTGTTTGAAGGACTGAGAGGCCAGTATAGCTGGTGTACAAGAAGACTGTGCCAAAAAATGACATTGGAAAGGCTGGGAGAGGTCACTTGAACACAGTCTTGTAGGCAGGACAGTGACAAGGCCTGATGTCCGCTTAGGAAGACCATTATGGTTGCTGTATGGAAAAGTGATTTGGGGGCTGTTGTGCGTTGAATATGTAGACATTGCTAGTATGTAGACAGTTCCTAGTCTTCAGAACCCAAATATAAACTACTTGGAAATGAAATATTTATAGCTGTAATTCAACTTAAGATGAGGTCAAAATGAATTAGGGTGGGCCTTAATCCAATGACTAAAATCTTTTTAAGAAGAGTGAAATTTGGGCTGGAGAGATGGCTCAGTGGTTAAGAACACTGACTGCTCTTCCAGAGGTCCTGAGTTCAATTCCTGGCAACCACATGGTGGCTCACAACCATCTGCAATGGGGTCTGAGGCTCTCTTCTGGTGTGTCTGAAAAGAGCAATGGTGAACACATAAAATAAATAAACAAATCTTAAAAAAAAAAAAGAAGAGTGAAATTTGAACTTAGACACACAGGGAAAATGTCATGTAAAGGAAGCAGAGGTTTGAGCAATCTATCTACAAAAGCTGGTAGCACAGAAATAGAAAGGTTTAATCAGACATACTTTTTATTTATAAGTATGCAATAACAACAATTACTGTTCTAAAATTGTATTATTATTGTATATATATATGTAGGGGGTATGGGCGCATGTCACAGGAAGGACCACTTTTTGAACCTCAGGGTGAGACAATGTTAAGAAGCTGTGTAAGATGGTAACTAACCACTATGTGACAGCACAGGATGGGATTATAGGTAAAGACGGAGCTGACTTGTGCTGGCTAGTTTTATATCTACTTGACACAAGTTAGACACCTTTTGGAAGAGGGAACCTCTGTTGAGAAAATGTCCCACCAGACTGGCCTGCGGGCAAGCCCGCGGTGGTTTCCTCAATTGAGGATTGATGTGGGAGGGCCCTGCTGTCCCAGGTGTGATAATAGAACAGGATGAGCAAGTGATGAACAGCAAACCAGTCGCCTGACTCCTGCTCTGTCTGTTCCATTCTGCCTTCAGGTTTCTGCTCCGAGTTCCTGCCTCTATGACTTGCTCCAGTTTCTGCCCTGGCTTCTCAGTGGTAGACTTAAAAGCTATGACCTAAAATAAATTCTTTCCTTCCAAAGTTGCTTTTGGTCATGGTGCTTTATCACATTAATAGAAACCCCAATGAAGACATGACTGGATTGGATAGAAATCAAGAACTTGCAGAGTGATATTAATGAAAGCAATATGCTTTTGTATTTTTGAGAGGTTAGAAAAGGTATTCTCAACCTTGATACTATTGGTAGTTTGACTGGAACGATACTTTGTGTGGCGTGCTATAATGTGTTCTGTATGTTTACTATCCTTGCTTTGGGTTTACCAGATGCCAGTAACAATGGCTGACTTTCCATACCAGTTTGTGACACTCAAAAGTAACCACAGACATTTTCAAATGTTCTCTGCAGACAAACTAGGCTGTGGTTAAGAACGACTAGTCTAGACTTTTAAATAAGACACATGTTTAGCTAACTTACTGAGTGAGAAAATCTTCAGGAATGCATGGATAACCTCATCACTCCAAGAATTTGGTAGGAAGTGAGTCCTTCCTTTGTTTTAAATGCCATATTCTATCTGTAATGACATCTCATTTGACCTTGCATTGGTGCCATCATATCATGTTAGACCTTCTCTGTCATTTGTTTCCCTCACTGCTGTGATCTAATACCTAACAGAAGCAGCTCAAAAAGGAAGCATTTATTTTGGTTCCTAGTCCAGAAAGAGTCCATCTTGGCAGGGAAATCATGACAATTGAGGCAGTTCTCTCCTCAGCCAGCAGCTGCTGCTTGATATGCAGCTTCGTCTTATGGCTGGGGATCAAGAATTAGGGGGCTCTCAAGGACTGTTGCCCTCCGTTGCCACCCCAGTTACCACCTCTACTGCTCGCCAGCTGTGTTTCTTCTCCAAAGATTCACAATCTCCCCACCCCCCAAAGAGCTACTAGCTGGGACAAAATACTAAGCAATGAAGGCCTGTGGGGGACATACACCTGTCTTTCAAAACATATGGCTGAAGAGGATTTTGGATGTAAATATGTACAGGATTGTCCTAAATCTGTATTTACTCCATGTTGTAGCCTAGGAATTATTTTTGGAAAACCCCTACAAGTTGTATTACTTTATTTTGTCTTTTTCTAGACTTTTCCTCACCAGAATGGTATAAGAACAAATAACCTAAAATTTCGTTTAACTTTCTGTTCCTTGGGTCTAGATAAAATCCCATTTGTTTTGCAGATTTCATTTCTCTGTAAAAGGAATTAGCTGTAATGAAGCAGCTCTTAATGAGCCCAGTGACAACAAGTTGTACACGTACTCATCTAACAGCCTGTTGGGAGGCATTGTTGTAGGTGTGTAGGTAATGAGGCTATTATAAAATTGATTAGATAAAGATGAGAGGTAGGTCAGTGCTTGGGATTATAGACATGAATTTCCAGAGTTTGCTGAGAGTAAATTTTAAATTTCTCATAAAGAGGTCATTTTGAATTGCATTTCCCTGATGACTAAGAACTTTGAAAATTTCTTTAAGTGCTTCTCAACCATTTGAGATTCCTCTGTTGAGAATTCTTGGTTTAGCTCTATACCTCATTTTAAATTGGGTTATTCAGTATTTTGGAGTCTAACTTCTTGAGTTGACCAAGGCTGCTCAGTCAGTCAACAGGTTCTCCAGCGCAGGAGTGAGGATTAAAAGAAAAGAGATTAGATAATATTGTAACATGACCCCAGCCAGTTCTGAAGAAGCTGAAGGCAGGTTTATTTTTTCCCCAATTTTCTTTTAAACCACTTTAATTACATGCAAGTATTTAGGTCAGTTCTGGGTTGAGGAACCAGCAATACAATAGATGCAAATAGTCAAAGAACAAACAAGGCAATAAACAAAGTCCCACTTGACCACTCCGGAGACCACTGATTATAAGGGCTCATCAGGATGACAAAAATATCTGTGCTTACTTAACTGTCCTAGCCCATAGTCGTATTCATGCCTGAGGCCTACTTCTTTTGTTCTAGTCTAAGACTTAGATTCCTAACTGAAATTACTTCTCTGGTTTTAGCCTAAAATTAGACTCCAGCCTGAACTTACTTCTTTGTCATGGCCCAATGTCAGATTCCTGCCTGAAGCCCATTTCCTTGTCCTTGGCTAAAGTCAGATTCCTGTCAAGCAGCCCCCAAAGCACTCAACATTGAGTTCTTTATATATTTTGGATATTAGCCTTCTATCAGATGTAGGGCTATTGAAGATCTTTTCCCAATCTGTAGGTTGCCGTTTTGTCCTATTGATTATGTCCTTTGCTTTACAGAAGCTTTTCAGTTTCAAGAGGTCCCATTTCTCAATTGTTGATTTTAAAGCCTGAGACATTGGTATTCTGTTCAGGAAATTTTCCCCTGTACCCAAGTATTTGAGGCTCTTTCCCACTTTCCCTTCTATTAAATTCGGTGTATCTGGTTTTATGTTGAGGTTCTTGACCCATTTGGACTTGAGCTGTGTACAATGTGATAAATATGGATCAATTTGCATTCTTCTACATGCAGACCATCTGTTAGATGAACACCATTTGTTGAAGATTCTTTCTTTTTTCCACTATATGGTTTTGGGTTCTTTGTTAAAGATCAAGTGTCTGTAGTTGTGTAGTTTTATTTCTGGGTCTTTGATTCTATTCTATTGATTGTACTATCTGTCTCTGTATGAATATTATGCGATTTTATTACTATTACTCTGTATACACCTTGAGGTCAGGATAGTGATTCCCACCGAAAGTTTCTATTGTTCAAAATTGTTTTGGCTATCTTGGTTTTTTGTTTTTCCATATGAAGTTGCAAATAGTGATTCCCTGACATCTTCCTTTCTAATTTATGTCCCTTTGATCTTTCTTTAGTCGTTTTACTGCTCTAGGCAGAACTTCAAGTACTATATTGTATGAGGTCAGAGTGTGCAGCCTTGTCTTGTCCCTCATTTTAGTAGGATTGCTTCAAGTTTCTCTCCATTTAATTTGATGTTGGCTGTTGGTTTGCCGTATGTTGCTTTTGAAAGACTCCCCAGAAGAAGAATAGAGCAGGATATGACGCGACCCCAAAGACACTCCTGAGACCAGCTTGCTGTAATAACATAAGTCAGGTTCTTTAATATACGAAGCTTCGGGTTGATATGTGTCTCATGTAGGAGACAGAGGAATCGACCCTGAGACCTAACAGCTTAGGGTTAATAAAGGTAAAGGCGCGGGGGTGGGGGCGGGGGGGGGGGAAGGGGGTTGCGGCACAGTCACACACAAATAGCTGTTTCAAACATCTGTAATGTGTGTAAGCAGATCTCATGAGAACTGTCCCTGGTTTCTGTGGCCTTGGGACCCAGTGTGAATTTTATCTGAGCCAGCTCACCACCTGGCAGAATTTAATTAGCAAGTCCTTGGGGCCTTCAGTGGGAGTTTTTCCAGAGAAGGCTAAAACATCACAGGAACAGATGGATGCTTCAATAATGTTCTCATTCTTAAGGAATTTACCCTTGAGCACTTTCCCTATCTTCACAGCGGGTGGATCTTTGGAGCACTCAATTGACCTTTGTTTCCCTGCATCTTTTGTGACAGCCTTGGGTTAGCAAGTTAGCTGACTTGTTACTCTTAACTATTTGTGTTAGTGAATTGAGACTTCCTGTTATACTATTTAACTAACTTAAAAAATACCTTTTCACTTTTATTATGTTTAGGTATGTGCCATGAATTCCTGATCTCTCCAAGACTTAATATGAAGGGGGTGTAGGATTTTGTCAAAGGCCTTTTCAGTATCTAATGAGATGGTCATGTGACTTGTTTGAGTTTGTTTATATATTAAAATACATTGATGGATTTTCATATACTGAATCATCCCTGTATCCCTGGGATGATGCCTACTAGATCACAGTGAATGATGGTTTTTTTTTGTTGTTGTTGTTTTGGGTTTTTTTGGGTTTTTTTTTGTTTGTTTTTGTTTTTTTCGAGACAGGGTTTCTCTGTGTAGCCCTGGCTGTCCTGGAACTCACTCTGTAGACCAGGCTAGCCTCGAACTCTCGAACTCAGAGATCTGCCTGCCTCTGCCTCCCAAGTGCTGGGATTAAAGGCGTGCGCCACCACCGCCTGGCTGTGAATGATGTTTTTAATGTGTTCTTGAATTCAGTTTGTGAAAATTTTATTGAGTATTTTTGAATTGATGTTCATAAGTGAAATTGGTCTGAAGTTGTCCTTCCTTGTTGGGTGTTTGTATGGTTTAGATATCATTGTAGCTGTGACTTCAAAGAATGAATTAGCAAGTGTTCCTTCTGATTCAATTTTGTGGAATAGTTTGAGTTTTGGTATTAGCTCTTCTTTGAATGTCTGGTAGAATTTTGCATTAAAACCATCTGATCCTGGGCTTTTTTTTTTTTTTTTGGATAGGAGGTTTTTATTGACTGCTTCAATTTCCTTAGTGGTTATGGGAACGCTTACCTGATCTTGATTTTTACTTTGGTATGTGGTATCTGTGTATAAAGTCATCCATTTTTGTCTGGATTTTCCAGTTTTGTCCAGTATACCCCTTTGTAGTAAGATCTGATGATTTTTTAAATTTCCTGAGTTTTGTTGTTATCTCTTCCTTTTCCTTTTTCTTCATTTCTTTTTTTTTCTTTCTTTTTTGGTTTTTCGTGAAAGGGTTTCTCTGTATAGCCCTGGCTGTCCTAGAACTTACTCTGAAGACCAGGCTGGCCTCGAACTCAGAAATCTGCCTGCCTCTGCCTCCCAGCTGCTGGGATTAAGGCCTGCGTGCACCACCACTGCCCAGCTCCTTTTCTTCATTTCTTATTTTGTTAATTTGGATACTATGTATTTTTTAGTTAGGTTTGCTATGCTAAGGATTTATCTATCTTGTTGATTTTCTTAGAGATCCAGCTCTTGATTTTGTTCATTTTTTTTGTATTGTTCTCTTTGTTTCCAGTTGGTTGATTTCAGTCCTGAGTTTGGCTATTTCCTGCCTTCATTTTTTTTTTTTTAAGAACTTTCAGGTATGCTGTTAAGTTGCTGGTAATAGAATCTCTCCAATTTCTTTAGGAAGGCACTCAGTGCTATGGATTTTTTTTAACAGTGCTTTCATTGTATACTATAAGTTTGGGTATTATGTGCCTTCATTTTCATTGAATTCTAGAAGGACTTTCACTTCTTTCTTCTTCCCAGACTAAGTTATCATTGAGTAGAGAATTGTTCTATTTCCACGAGTATGTGGGCTTTCTGTGTTTTTGTTGTTATTGAAGTCCGTGATGATCTGATAGAATGCAAGCTATTATTTCAATCTTCTTGTATGTTGAGGCTTGCTTTGTGTCCAATTACATGGTCAGTTTTGGAGCCTGGTTCCATGAGGTACTGAGAAGGTGGCATATTCTTTTTTGTGATAGTTTATATATGCTTGGCTCAGGGAGTGGCACTATTGGGAGGTGTGGCCTTGTTGGAGTAGGTGAGTCACTGTGGGCCTTTAAGACCTTCATCCTAGCTGCATGGAAGCCAGTGTTTTCCTAGCTACTTTCACAAGAAGATGTAGAATCCTCAGCCCCTCTTGCAGTATATCTGTCTAGACACTACCATGACCCTGCCTAGATAATAATGGACTGAACTTCTGGACCTGTAAGCCAGCCCTAATTCAATGTTTTTCTAAGAGTTACCTTGGTCTTGGTTATCTTTTTACAGCACATTGACTATGACACTTTTGTTTTGGGGTGGAATGTTCTATAGATATATGTTAAATCACATTTGATTAATAACTTCTGTTGGTTTTACTTTGTCTCTGTTTAGTTTCTGTTTCAATGACCTGTCCATTGGTGAAAGTGGTATGTTGCAATCTCCCACTGTTATTGTGTGAGGTTCAATGTGTAATGAGCTTTAGAAAATTTTCTTTTATGAATATGGTTGTGTAAGGACCAAGGAAGAGGACCCCATCTCAAGTCCCAATTAGCGCGCACCCAAGGAGACATGAGAGACTGACTTGATGCAAAATAGCAAAAGGCAGTTTACTAACAAGGGCCCTTGGATCGAAACTCATCCCAAGCAGGGGAGAGAATTTCGATGAAGACCCCAGGAAGTTTAGAACTTTTATAGGGGGAGGCACAAGGGGGAAGGGAAAAGCGGGAAATTCTGGCGCAGTTACATATGATTGGATATTTCAAACATCAGCACTTTGCGTAAGCAATCATTTTGACAGGTTGGATGGCCCACTATTTTTGACCATGAAGTCTCAGACCTTCTAGGATAAACACCAGGTGGCCCATTACTCACTTGGGCATGTTTAGACTGGTCAAGATATGTCTTTGGTTGTTTCTACATTTCTGGTCACCTCGTCCCTAGAGGGGCTTGATATTTTTATTATGGCTATTCTCAGCAAGCTCAGCAAGCTGTCCTGTGGTCTTTGCCAAGTTGTTTGTGGTCTCTGCTAAGCTGTTTCAATTTTTACCCTTACAGTTGCCCTTGCCTTTTGGGGCATAGATGTTTAGAATTGAGACTTTATCTTGGTGGAGTTTTCCTTTGATGAGTATGAAGTATCCTTCCCCATCTTTATTGATTACTTTTGTTGGAAAGTTTATTTTATTCAATATTAGAATTCCTACTGTAGCTTGTTTCTTGGAACTGTTTGGTTGGAAAACTTTCTCTGTGTCTGTCTTTGTTGCTAAGCTGTGTTTCTTGTATGCAGTAGAATGATGGGTCCTGTTTACTTATCCAGTCTGTTAACCTCTGTCTTTTTATTGGAGAATTGAGTTCACTGATGTTGAGTGATATGATGACTAATGATTGTTAGTTCCTGTGATGTTTTTGTTGTTGTTGTTGGAGGTTGTATTGTGTGATTTTCTTTTTAGGGTTCTTGTGTTTTCTTGGGTTATCCTTCTTGTGCTGGATAACTCCTAGTATCATCTGTAGGGTTGGATTAGTAGAAAGATATTGTTTAAATTTGGTTTTGTCAAGGAATATCTTGGTTTCTCCATCTATGGTGATTGAAAGTCTTGCTGAGTATAGTAGCCTGACCAGGTCAGCTCAGTCAGTCAACAGGTTCTCCAGCGCAGGAGTGAGGATTAAAAAGAAAAAACACGATTAGATAACATTATAGCATGACCCCAGCCAATTCTGAAACTGAAGGTGGCTTTATTTTTTCCCAATTTGCTTTTAAACCATTTTAATTACATGCAAGTATTTACATAAGTTCTTTTTTCTTTCTTTCTTTCTTTCTTTCTTTCTTTCTTTCTTTCTTTTTTTCTTTTTTTTTTTTTTTTTTGTTTTTTGTTTTTTCCAGACAGGGTTTCTCTGTGTAGTCCTGGCTGTCCTGGAACTCACTCCGTAGACCAGGCTGGCTTCGAACTCAGAAATCCGCCTGCCTCTGCCTCCCAAGTGCTGGGATTAAAGGCGTGCGCCACCACCGCCTGGCTTTACATAAGTTTTAGGTTGAGGAACTAGTAATACAATAAATGCAAATAGTCAAGGAACAAGCAAGACAATAAACAAAGTCCTGTGATCACTGTTTCTAAGGGATGAACAAAATATTTGAGCCTACTTCCCTGTCCTAGCCCACAGTTGTATTCAATGCCCGAGTCCTACTTCTTTGTTTTAGCCTAAGATTTAGATTCCTGACTGAAATTCTCTGTTGTAGCCGCCTGCGGCCATGGATCAACTGGGTTCACCTGAAAGGGGGGCTGGGAATGAAAGGAGGACAGAGGGCGAGAAGAGATGAAGCCAAGACACATATTCTGATCAAGGCTCAATGCTTTAATGTTCAGCTCTCAATTTAAAGGGAAAGGCCCCACCAAAACGCTTTCTGGTTTAAGCTGGAGATGGATGGGATAATCCTTGGGTGGGATAATCCGGTCTTGGTTGCAGAGGCTAGAGATATATCAAGGCAAGCCTAGGGGCAGTTCTTCTTCTAAGTTCTTTCAAGCCTTTCAGGCCTGCTGAAGGTCTTTCAGGCCTTCTCAAGGCTTGGGAAAGGGCACACTCTGTTTTAGCCTAAAGTTAGATTCCTGCATGAACTTAACTTCCTTGTCATGGCCCAGTGTCAGATTCCTGCCAAGCAGCCCCAAAAGCTCTCCACAATAGCCTGGGCTGGCATCTGTGGTCTCTGAGGGTCTAGCTGACATCTGTCCAGGATCTTCTGGCTTTTAGAGTCTTTATTGAGAAGTCGGGTATAATTCTGATACATTTGCCTTTATTATGTTACTTGGCTTTTTTCCCTTACAGCTTTTAATATTCTTCCTTTGTTCTGTACATTTAGTGCTTTATTATGTGATGGGAAGATTTTCTTTTCTGTTCTAATCTATTTGGTGTTCTGTAGGTTTCTCATACATTTATGACCATCTCTTTCTTTAGCTTAGGGAATTTTTCATTTCAAAGGTTGTAAAACAATTAACCAAAGGTCATAAAAGGGAACTAATGATTTATTGTAGGTGCAAGGAGAGAAGATAAAATATTGACTGAGCTTATCTATACAAAACTTCGATAATAACTTAGTCACAAATATTATGTGGAGCCAGTGACAGAAAATTAATGTTTAGCCAGATAATTACTCTTATTTGAAAACATGTGTAAACATCTATGTTGTAAACTTCTTACTCAATTTATTATTTGAATTTATGTTTGAACTTTTAGTGAAAAAAAAAAAAGAATACTTGAAAAAACCATGTGATCTACTCCCCTAAGAAAGGCACAAAACCAAACAAACCCCAAGAATGATTACATTGCATGGCATTATTATTACATCACAGCCAGAGTAGAGAGCAAGATTAGGAGGAAGAAAGACTACAGAGTAGAATAACTTAGAAAATTAAAAGGGAACTTGGACATTAGGAGAGCAATACAACAGAATGCAGAAAGAAAGAGGGACAAAGAAGAAGCTGCAGAGAGAGCAGGAAGAGCAGGTAGGCTTCTCCTAGCCAAGCAACAAAACAGATCTTTTTCTTAACAGCAAAGCAGGCTTAGTCTTACTAGAGAGGAGAAAGCTTCTTCTTACTAACTTGGTTTTAATTCATTTAGCAATAAAAGGGTAGAAGCTTTTTGGAAGAAAACTTCCCTAACCTAAATAGATGGCTATAAATGTACAAGAAGTTTACAGAACACCAAATAGATTGGACCAAAAAAGAAAATCCTTCTGTTATATAATAATCAAAATACTAAATGTACAGAACAAAGAAAAGATATTAAAAGCTGCAAGGGAAACAGGCCAAGTAACATATAAAGGCACATCTATATAAGTTGGGTATATAGAATTATACCCAACTTTTCAACAGAGACTCTAAAGCCCAAAGACCCTGGACAGAGATGTTTTATGGTCTCTAAGTGACCACAGATGTCAGCCCACACTACTATACTTAGCTATATACTTTCAATAACCATAGAGATAACAAGTTATTCCATGACAAAACCAAATTTAAACAATATCTATCTACAAATCCAGCCCTACAGAAGATACTGGAAGGAAACTCTAACTCAAGGAGATTAACTACATTCCCCCCAAAAAATCCCACAGGAAATAAATAATTTCACACCAGCAAAACCAAGTGAAGGGAAGTGTGCACATACCTACATGCACTCCCTCCCTACACAGACTACCACCACCAACATCAAAATAACAAGAATTAACAATCATTGGTCTTTAATATCGCTCAATATCAATGGACTCAATTTCCCAGTTAAAAAAATACGGACTATTGAAATGGATGAGAAAACAGGATCCACTATCGTGCTGCATACAAGAAATATAGCTCAACATCAGACATAGACATTACCTCAGAGTAAAGCGCAGGAGAAAGGTTTTTCAAGCAAAAGGTCCCAAGAAGCAAGTTGGAGTAGCAACTCTAACGTCTAATAAAATATACTTTCAACCAAAATTAATCTAAAGAGATAGAGAAAGATACACTTCATACAGAGCCATCTCCCACGCTGATGTCTCGTGGGTGGAAGGGCTGGTGTTTCTGGCCGGCTGGTTCTAGCTGCAGCGCACACATGGCCTCGCGGCTGAGCTAGGCAGAGCCAGCGCAGCTTAGATAGTTGGTTGAATCAGTGACCGTTTTTAAATAATTACAACCACAACCATCCCCGATTTCAAGGTGTACTAAGGATCAATAGTAATAAAAAACCCTATGGTATTAGCATAAAATAGATGGGTGGGTTTTATCAATGGAATCAAATCGAAGACTCAGAAGAAAATCCACACTTATGGATACCCGATTTTTGACAAAGAAGCCAAAACTCCACCATGGAAAAAAGAAAGCATCTTTAACAAATGGTGCTGGTCCAACTGGATTTCTGCATGTAATCCATATCTGCTACTCTGAACAAAACTCAAATTCAAATGGATCAAAGACTTACAACCATATACACTAAACCTGATAGAACAGAAAGTGGGGGATAGCCTTGAGTTCATTGGCACAGGAGACATCTTCCTGGACAGAACACCAACATCTCAAGCACTAGAGTGACAATAAATGGGGCCTCATGAAACTGAAAAGCTTCTGTAAGTCAAAGGACACTGTCAAGAGGGCAATATAGCAGCCTACAAATGGGAAATTATTTTCACCTGCTCTACAGCTGACAGGGCTGACTTCCAAAAATATGTAAAGAACTCAAGAAACTAGATATCAAGGAACCAAATAAATCAACTAAAAAACAGGGTACAGGCTGGGGAGTGGTGGTGCACGCCTTTAATCCCAGCACTTGGGAAGCAGAGGCAGGAGGATTTCTGAGTTCGAGGCCAGCCTGGTCTACAGAGCGAGTTCCAGGACAGCCCGGGCTATACAGAGAAACCTTGTCTCAAAAAAACGAAAACAAACAAAACAAAACAGGGTACAGATCTAAACAAAAATTTCAACACCTGCTCGTGAGACTGTGGAACAAGTGCAAGCACTTCTCCAGTACTGGTGGGGGTGCAAATGTGTACAACCACTTTGGAAATCAATTTGGCAGTTTCTCAGAAAATTGGGAATGGAATTACCTCAAGACTCAGCTATACCTGTAACTTTAATTCTTTCAATCCTTATTTTAAATGATGGTTCTTAAATGCTTTAACCTCCCTTGTAACCCACCGCCCACCAGAGGTAGTGGGAAAGAAAGGATATGGAGGAAGTGGAGACCTGTTTAGAAAGGTTATTTGGAGCAACTCCCATCTTGTTGCCTGGGAAGTAGCAGTTCAGTTCACAGGTTTGCAAGCAGTGGCAGCTTGATCCACTCACAAACACTTCACAGAAATATCAGCAGCCCTGTTTGCAGAGTTGGGATAGCAAACAGGAATTAGCAGCCAGTGGTGGCACAACCTAACCGAGACAGCAGGAGGGACCAGAAGGTGACACCAAGTTCTCTGCTGTGCCTCTCTGAAGGAGGGGAAGATCAGCGAAGATGTGAGACAAACATTGCTCAGCAAACTGTACCAGCAAGCCAAGTTCTGTCTCTGTCACTCCAGGAAGTCCTATTTATACCCTCCACACATCACATGTGCTCTACGTACCTTGTGTCAGCATGTGCATCCATAGTTTTTTGTAAAATCTGTTTTAAACACAATTTTTATTATATTTCCACCAGAAAACCTATCTTTTAAAGTTTCATTATGAGATAAATATAGAGTAAATATCATTATCATTAGTGAATTGATATATGTATAGTTATATATAGTTTTTATTTGTAATAAAATACCTTTTTACCCCAAAGGAGAAGAAAGCATATTATAATTCCAAAGGAATAATTAATATTTAAAAAGTCCAATTTTTTTTGGTGTAAATCTGAGGTTCATTTAATTCCAAATAACTAGGAAATTAACAGTCAGTGCTGGACCTTACCTCTTACCATACATTTCTAATAACAATATTTTAAACTTATCTATAACAAACCATGGTTATTCTAAAAGAAACAGGAAGTTAATCAAGACCTATATTTCTTTATCTTCTCAATTGGCCTTTTTATTATTTACTTTTAAAAATTTTATATTTTAATTAAAATCTTTTAATTTATTTTTTATTGGATATTCTCTTTTTACATTTCAAATGTTATCGCCTTTCCAGGTTTTCCCCACTCCAAGCTCCCTATCCCATCCCCCATCTCCTGCTTCTATGAGGGTATTCCCCCACCCATCCACTCTTGCCTCCCCAACCTTGCATTCCCCTACACTGGGGCATCGAACCTTCACAGAACCAAGGGCCTCTTTTCCCATTGATGCCAGACAAGGCTACATATGCAGCTGGAGCCATGGGTCCCTCCATGTGTATTCCTTGGTTGGTGGTTTAGTCACTGGGTGCTCTGGTTGGTTGATATTGTTATTCTTCCTATGAGGTTACAAACCCCTGCATCTCCTTCGGTCCTTTCCCTAATTCCTCCATTGGGGACCCCATGCTCAGTTCAATGGTTGGCTGTGAACATCCACCTCTGTATTTGTCAGGCTCTGGCAGAGTATCTCAGGTGACAGCTATATCAGGGTCCTGTCAGCATGCACTTCTTGGCATCCACAATAGTGTCTGGGTTTGGTGACTGTATATGGGATGGATCCCCAGGTGGGGCAGTCTCTGGATGGCCTTTCCTTCAGTCTCTGCTCCACACTTTGTCTTCATATTTCCTCCCATGAGTATTTTGTTCCCCTTTCTAAGAAGGACCGACGTACTCACACTTTGATCTTCCTTCTTCTTGAGCTTCATGTGGTCTGTGGATTGTGTCTTGGGTATTCAGACCTTTTGGGCTAATATCCCCTTAACAGTGAATGCATACCATGGTTGTTCATTTGTAATTGGGATACCTGACACAGGATGATATTTTCTAATTCCATCTATTTGCCTAAGAATTTCATGAGTTCATTGTTTTTAATGGTTGAGTAGTACTTCATTGTGTAAATGTACCACATTTTCTGTATCCATTCCTCTGTTGAAGGACATCTGGATTCTTTCCAGCTTCTGGCTATTTAAATAAGGCTGCTATGAACATATAGTGGAGCATGTGTCCTTGTTATATGTTGGAGCATCTTCTGGGTATATGCCCAGGAGTGGTATAGCTGGATCCTCAGGTAATGCTATGTCCAATTTTCTGAGAAACCACCAAACTGATTTCCAGAGTACCAGCTTACAATCCCACCAACAATGGAGGAATGTTCCTCTTTCTCCACATCCTCACCAACATCTGCTGTCACCTGTGGTTTTGATCTTAGCCATTCTGACTGGTATGAGGTGGAATCTCAGGGTTGAGATTTCTTCAGGTGCTTCTCAGCCATTCGAGTTTCCTCAGTTGAGAATTCTTTGTTTAGCTCTGTACCCCATTTTATAATAGAGTTATTTTATTCTCTGGAGTCTAACTTCTTGAGTTCTTTGTATATATTGGATATTAGCCCTCTATTGGATGTAGGATTAGTAAAGATCTTTTCCCAATCTGTTGGTTGCTGTTTTGTCCTATTGACAGTGTCCTTTGCCTTGCAGAAGCTTTGCAATTTCATGAGGTGCCATTTGTCTATTGTTGATCTTAGAACATAAGCCATTGTTGTTCTGTTCAGGAAATTTTCCCCTGTGCTTATGTGTTTGAGGCTCTTTCCTACTTTTTCTTCTATTAGTTTCAGTGTATCTGGTTTTATGTGGAGGTCCTTGATCCACTTGGACTTGAGAGACCTGTATTTCTAATGAACAAATGTTAAAATGTTATATAATTAGGAAATCACTTATACAACCTGAACTCATTCTTTTCCTTTATGAAAATCTCTTGAATATATTTTAGGACACTTGCAAATAAATCATAAATTTAGATGATATTCCAATTACAGTGTTAAATTGTATGATCTTCAAGTAAGAATGTCTAAAACATACTGCTGTTCTATACTGATGTTATTTTCTGAAGACTAAAACTCTTGCCTCTTTGGGTGAGTTGGTGACTGTGTGTACAAATAAATAGGTTCTAGTTTCCATCTAAGCGTTGCTTTACTAATTTTTCCAAGGAGAAGAGATGCTCATCTGCATCTTCTGGCACAAGTTTCCTCATAGAGTCTGCAAGTTCAAAAAGATACTCTGTATTTCTTCCACTTGGACCAGCTGCATTAAAAATTTGTTCAGCAATATCTTCCAGAGGTGCAGGTCCAAGATAGTTAGGATTGTCACATGTTCCAATGTAGAGCAAAACACTGAATGGCTTTGTTGTGGAATCTTTCGGATAAAAAATGACTGTTGTAGTTCTGTAGCCGCCTTTCTCTCTGAAGTCAAGGTAGGTTTTCACTTCCTCTTCTTTTCCTACTGGTAGTTTGTAAGCAATACCCCATACACAGCCCTGTTGAAAAATGAAAAGAATACACTGTTTTGTATTTATAAGGCTATCAAAATAGGTGAAGATAATTTATGACCTAAGATATCTTGTAGTTTTCAAAGTCAATGTTTTGTTTCTATGTGCCTCAAAGAGGTAGATATTAAACAATTAAGAAAAACAGCATTTAAAATGCTGTTTTTAATAAGTAAACAAAATGCTTTATTTTGAATAAGTAATTGATTTGTACCAAGCACAGCAAGTCCCTCCCATCAAAAGTTTATATTAGGTCTTATTTTTAAACTAATATCAAGTTTTTACTGATCATTAAATTCTTTGCAAGATGCTGTTTTTAGATGGCTTTCCAATATAAACTATTGGAAGCATTTTGTAATCAAAACTATAATTAATGGTACTAATGGTTGCCTGATTTTTTTTTTTTAATTTTTAGATAAGAGGCTAGCATTTTGAACAAGGCTGGCCTTGAACTTTTCATTCTTCTGCCTTAGCCTGTTGATTATAAGCAGGTGGCAGTATTGGTGAGACTTGATTTTTTTTTTTTTTGTATAATTTTTTCCCAACTTTAAAGAAACTGGGTACTGCCCATGAAGTTTTAAGTGCTTCAAACTCGTTTCAAAATCACAAGTGCTGTTTATAAAATCAGTTAGAAATTTTTTGGTTTTTTTTTTTTTTTTTACTGAAAAATACCTGTTTCCAGGCAAATTTCAAGAGTGCTTTAAGAATTCTATTTGGCCGGGCAGTGGTGGCACACGCCTTTAATCCCAGCACTTGGGAGGCAGAGGCAGGTGGATTTCTGAATTCCAGGCCAGCCTGGGCTACAGAGTGAGTTCCAGGACAGCCCGGGCTATAAAGAGAAATCCTGTCTTGAAAAACAAAACAAAGCAAAACAAAAAAAGACTTCTATTTGATCTTAGTCACCATCTGGATGTGTGGAGCCTGTCCCCATTACTATTAAGGAGGCTCACAAAATTCTCAGTCACCAAACTCACTTAGAAAAGTCATAAAAAGAAGTCGTACATACAATTTGGTTGTATTTTGTTGCTTTTTGTGTTCTGATTGTAACTTTCCTACTGGTACAGAAAAGAAGCCAGGCAGTGGGTGATGATGGTGCATGTTTTTAATCCAGGACAGTCAGGACTACACAGAGAACCTCTGTCTTGAAAACCCCAAACAAACAAACCCTAAAACCTAGGTCAAATTCATGTTTTATCTGTTATATTTGGGTAGCTTGGTCTTCTTGTGCAACTCCTAACAGTGCCAGTAGGTCTGTCTCTGACTCCTTTGCCTGCTTTTTCTCCTACTGGGTTACCTAGGGAAGGTGCCTAGTCTTTCTGCAACCTGATATACCCTGTTTGGTTGATCTCCTTGGGAAGCCTGTCCTTTTCTGAAGGGTAATGGAAGAGAGGTGGATTGGGGAAGAGAGGCTGTGGGAGGAGAGGAGGGAGGGGACACTGGTCTGGATATAATCTAGAGAGAGAATAAACAAACAAACAAACAAACCGCCAAAACCAATACAGAAAAGAGTTCCAGACTTAGTTTAATTCAGATTTTCTGTGATGAGTAATAAAATTTCACTGATTATTAAAACACAGAGCTAACATTTTATTTAATTAGAACTATGTAAAAAAAAAAAAAGAATATCATACCCCAGGATCTTCAACAAGGGTCACAACTCTTCCAGGCTGTTTTAAAAAAGGTAGAAAAAAGTATTTTTTCTGAATTAAAGTTCATTAAATAGCTAAACATTAGCAACTTGTCATAGAGTAAAGCTCTACTACATCTGCCTAAGAAGCACTTTACTTAGGGAGTGGGTTAAAGCATTGCTATACCGCACCTCTAACAGATCTGACTCTGTAGGCTGGACCCTGGTAATAGATATTTATAATAGCATGCTAGGGGCTTAGTGAGACTCTTGGGTTCATGCTTTCAGAACCACTACTGGGCTATACTTAGGTATCAGGTATGAATGAGTGATTTTTACCTGTAGCTATGGGGTACCATTACTTTTGTATTTATGTCACAGGGTGCTTCAAGGTAGCTGTTTTTATACCCTCAAAAATAAGTCACATTGACTTACTTAGAGGCTAATACTAGATTGATCATTGTATCTGTCATCTATTTACTGTTTTTGAGAAAAAGTCTCATGTAGCCTAGAGTGGCCTCAAACTTGCCATGTAGCTAAGGCTTTGTTTGAACTCCTGCTTGTCTTGCTTCTACCTCTGAAGTGCTAGATTTATAGACATGCCCACCAAGCCTAGCTTAGAATTGTTTTTTTTTTTCTTCTTCTTCTTCTTCTTTTTTTTCTACTTCTTCTTCTTAAACTGTTCACTGTTCCTATACAAGACAGACTACCTGGCAAGACTATAGTAGTCTAAGTGTATTTTAATTAATTAATCAATTGTTCTTTTCAGATAGTTTTCAGTGTGGAGCCTGGGCTGGCCTAGAACTCACTATGTCAACATATTCCTGGTGAACTCTGTCTCAGCCTCCCGAGATTGCTGTTTATAGCAGAGGATTCCCCCATGTAAGAGACACAATTCAGAAAGGTGACTGGAGATTGCATAGAGTCAGATTTGTACAGTGAGAGGCAGAGCTGATGGAGTGGAGGTAGAAGCCCTTAGTAGTAGAAGTAGATAGTTGCCTATCTTGGACCTTTGGCTGAAAAAACAAAGGCAGACTTGAAGTTAGTGGAACAATGAGAACAAGCCATTAGAATGTGAGAGAAATTGGAAATTAAAACCTGTAGCACGTGGGTAGCAGGTGGTTGCTGTGCTAGAAGTACTCTGGGACTGTCAGATGGGTAAAATGTATAGTGATTATAACGGAAGGAGGAAGAGATAGAGTGCAGAGTAAGAATACCTGCACTGAGGGTGACAGACACGCGGTTTTTTCAGCTCATCTCCCCTTCTGCTCAGCTGATCCAGTTCTTAATAGTTTTGTCTTTTAAAATTATGTCTATGTATACTCCCCTCCCCCCATAAGTAAGTAAATATTTTAAAAACTGTGTCTGTGTGGGGGCATGTGCATGTCAGGCCAGTAGAGGGCAGTAGATCCTTCTGGGAGCTGGAGTTACAGGTAGTTGCATGCTTGCTGCCCATTGTTAAGTGCTGAGAACTCAACTTGGGTGCTCTGCAAGAACACTATGAGCCTCAGAGCCATCTCTTCACCCCAGTATGGTTCTTTCCTATCAGTCGGTTGACTCCTTAGAGATTTCTCTGCCTGCTTCTGATTTTGCTTCCTCCTAGTTCATTGAGATCCAAGAGTAGCTTTCTGGCTTTAAATCTTTCAAGGTTGTGCTATTCTATAGAGTAAAACTAAAGGTGCTAAACTAGGAACCTCATTCTTTCCCACCGTTCTCATTAAGGTGTGTTGACTTCCTTAAAAGTCTTATTTATATAACTCTTACTGTCACATCTTTGAACATTTTTGAAAAGCAGTCTATGTTTCTAAATGGTTTTTTAAAAAAAAATTAGGGAGCAATGAAACTGAAGAAGAGTTCTTTTCTTAGTTTATTTATTTATTTTTTTAAAGATAGGATTTTGTTTAGCCCAGGCATGCCAGCTATTCACAGTGTAGCTGAGGATGATTTAGAACTAACTTCTAATGTACCACCTCTATCTCCTGAATGTAGGAGTGAGGTTTCCTCACACCCCAGGTTATGTGGTAGTAGGGTTAACATTAACTGAGCTACAAGTTGTCCCTTTCTTTCCCTTCTTCATTTTTGAGACAAGACAGTGTCTTGCTGTATAGCCAAGGCTGGCCACAAAGTGGCAATCCTCTTGCCTCAGCCTCATGAATTCAGTGATTTCAATGTGTACCAGCATATGTGGCTAAGAAGAGGTCTTTCAAACTGAATAGGATTGGAAGTTGTTTTATTAATAAGTCATGATTGGTGTTTTTATTGGATGATGGGGAATGCTTTTAATCTAGAAAAGTTAAGGATTTAGTGAGTATTCCTGATTTCTTTTCAAATTAAAATGACTCCTTTGCCAGGTATGATGACATACACTTGTACTCTGGAGTACCTGGGAGGTGGAGGAAGGAAAATCAGAAATTCATGGTCCTGTTTGCTATATAGCAAGTTTCAAACCAGCTTGGGCTATAGAAGACCCTATTGCAAACAAAACAAAATAAAACAAACTTCCTTTTTTGCAATTTTAATTTTGGAGAAAATTCTCTTAAGTCAAATCTTTCCTTTGTTGAGAACCAATCCTTTTTTGTGACACAGATACACTTAAGTAAATTTAGGAGCTAGGTATGGTGGTACAAGCCTTTACTCCCTGCATTCTGGGAAGCAGAGAAAGTTGGATCTCTGAGTTTGAGGTCAGCTTGGTCTACATAGTGACTTCAATGCCAGCCAGGAATACATAGTGAGACTCTATCTCTAAAAACAAACAGAAACCTAGGAAGTCTAATGAAGAAACTCAAGCAAACTGTTCTCTCTACTACACTATATGAAACAAGCCTTACATCTATATAGCTGTTTTCTTAGAATTAATTTACTGGGTACATATTTTTGTAAAAACACAGTTTATATCCTAAGAACTATCTGAGTCATTCCATGTTGCTGAATAGTTCTGGAATAGTCATCTATATTTTTGTCTAGATAGTTAACATTTAGACAAATGTAAATCAAACTGTGACGTCAAGTTAGGATGTTTTATCTAGTTCTTTAACAGAATACTGTATTTGGAAGATATCTAGTGCTAGTTCCTTTAATTTTATAGGATGGATATTTTTGTTGTTTTTAAATGAAAGGTGTAAAACTAAGCCAGTGCAGCTCCCTTTCTTAAGCTGAAACACAAAGAAACATTGGCTTTTATAGATCTCTTATTACTTTTTTACATTTATTTACTTGATATGTGCACACCTATGCCATGGCTTGTGTGTTGAGGTCAGAGGTCCTACCTTGTAGGAGTCAGTTTTGTCCTTTGATGAGCCACATCACTGGCCTTATTTATTTAAAATGTAATTTTAAAAAGCTATCTTTTCCTTTTAAAGAATCATTTTCCAAAAGACAGGGTCTTACTATGTAGCTCTTGCCTCAACTTACAGAGATCCACCTGCCTCTGCCTCCCAAGTGCTGGCATTAAAGGCATATATCGTTATATGCTGGGGTCTCTGGCCCTACTTTTTTAAAGTGATACACACAAACAGCACCACCACCGACAACAAAACCTGAACACAAACCATGGACTTTTAAAGAAATATTGTATTGATTAGACAAGTTTTTACCAGCAGTCTGCTTGACAGTACACATATCTTAATGTGCTATGTAAGAAACATACCCCTTGATTGAGCCTAGGTAGTAAAATATGTAGTCATAACCACATACCTGCCTGCTTAAAGTTTGGTCATTAAAATGAAAACTTAGTTTAATATATATATATAATTTTATTTGCTTTAATTCTTTAATGCCTTAAATACTGTTTTATAATAGTCTTGGTAATTCTTTGGTTATGGTGTTTCTGTTGGCGTAAGTAAACATTTGCCCTCTGTCTGGGTTCCACTAGGCCAGGAAAGTCTACCTTAAGTCTTAACTGACAAACTATAGTTAGAGTGGGTCTAACTCAGATGCTTTTCCTGATTTAAAGCCTTTATCTTTGGAGCAGGTACAAACTAGTTCAGAACCGTGATCTTCCCCTTCCTAAAATCTCTTCTGATACCTGGCTTCCAGTATTTCAGAATATTATGCTGTAGAGTATTTTTTTAAATGGTGCTGGGAATTGAACTCAGGGCCTTACATGTGCTAGGTAAGAACTCTACTACTAAGCTATATCCCCAGCTCCTTTTTAATTTCTGAGTTGGAGGTCCAGGCAGGTATTGAACTTGTGATATTCTTTTGGATTACAAACCTGTACCAACAGACTAGGCTAATTTTAAGAGTATTTTAGAGAACACATAAGCATTGCATTCAAAACGAGTACTCCAAAGGTTAGACGTTAACCAAACAAGTTACTAGTTACTTCATACTTGTTTTATTTATTTTTTCACAGATTAGTTGTTTTGCAGCCAAGGCAAAGCTGGTTTGATAAACAGTGAGCTGCTTCTGACACTCTGAACTCCAACTGAAAAACAGATCAAATGATTTGTATTTACATTAATAATTCAAGAGAACTATGGAGAAGGAACCACTAAAGTAATGGAGACTTTCACTGTATTACTCAGAGTGATCAAAATAATCACCATGAGCATAAAAATTGGAAATGACTTTGGAAACTAGTCCTTTCGTGATCTTAGGCATTTTAAAACGAAAACATTGGAAACATAAATTGGAAATTTACAGGCACATGTAAATTCAGACCAGTAAAAACCTGGCATAATGTAGACATATCAACGAATTTACACACTAATCATGTGCTTACATGAAAATTCAACTTTATTTTGTGGGGTGGCAAAGGTTGCCAAGATAAGGGTGCTGTCCTGGCCACTTTAGCCTTGGGCAAGCTCGTGTGCCTGTGCCTTCTGCTTTAGAAACTAATTACTGGCTTCTGATGCGGCCTAAGGATGTCGGTCCAGTCCTGGAGAGAGGCAAGGGCAGGTGGCCAACAAAGTTGAGGAGAGCTTTATCCTGTTCCAGTGCTCTGCTGGGTAGGTGAGCTTGTGGCGCTGGCTCCTTACCTTGCCAGGGACCCCGCGGTGGTCAGTGCTGCCTTGCCAGAAGCGCCGGCTGTAGTTTGTGATGTAACCAACCAGTTTATCCTGGTAGGGGAAGTCCACTTTCCAGATGAGGGATCCATAACCAAACACCCACATTTTTCTAGACTCTGACCGGAACTTGGACTTCCGAACGAGACTGCTACCGAGGGGAGTAACAGGCTGCTGGGGCAGTGCCAGGCTCGCTGGCCACGCCTAATGTACAGCGCAAAGCACACTGGGTTTTCACAGCTTCTACGGTGCGGGATGGGTGGGGGTAGGGAATGGGAGGCAGAGGACTACATTACCCACAATTCTTTAGAGATTTGTGACTCGAGTTGGAGCAGCATCCCTCCCACCTTTTTTCCTAGTGAGAATAGAAAGAGGAGAAAAGGCGGGACTCCTGTCTTATAGGGCACACGTATGGGCACCACAGTTAGCACGTAGGCATTTTGTTGAGTTTTGAAAATTGGCTAGCTGCCCACATGTAACAGCAGCCGGAGTAGCAGATCCCGGAAGTATAATATCTGTATGACCAAATCCTTTGTCCTTTGCCTTTCAAATAGTAGCAGAAATTTTACAACAGTAGTTTTATGTCTATAAAAAAGCAACTGGATTCTAATGGAAATTGCTTACCGAAAAAAAGGAAAAGAATATGACTACGCCTAGGTATGGTAGAGGAGAGAGGTTTTTATACATACAGTCAGAGACACCTAGACGAGTCCACAGTGGACAAAAGGAGCTGTGCCGTGTGAGGAGAAGAGGGAGGGAAAGGGGAGATGAGAGAGGGGAACCAAGTGCAGCAGCCAGAAAGCCAAAGGGGATTTGGTTGGATTATATAAGGAAGGGCCGCAGGTAGAAGGGCAGCCCAGCCCTTGGGCTGGAAAAGTTTAGAGTAGGGGGTGGGGTATGCCAGAAGGGAGGGTCCTGAAACTGGTAGGGACTGAAGGATGCAGGAAGAACTTGGCAGCCAGTGTCTACTTTGATGTTAAATAGGCACCTTGGCCATTTTTCCCACTTTTGAAACCTACCACGTATTTAAACTAACAATTCATTCTTAATCTCTGTGGCTCAGAGAAGAGCAGGTGCACTCTCCCATTACATATACTTCACCAATGGTTTTTAGAGTGCTATATATAGAATCCTTTTCTCAGATGAATGGGTGCTGTTTTGTTTATTGAAAAACTTTGAGGATAATGAATATTCTTTACGGAACACTTAATTTGGATGGCTCAGGAGGACTTTTTTTTTTTTTTTTTTTTTTGAAACAGGGTTTCTTTGTGTAGCCCTGCCTGTCCTGGAACTCACTCTGTAGACCAGGCTGGCCTCGAACTCAGAAATCCACCTGCCTCTGCCTCCCAAGTGCTGGGATTAAAGGCGTGTGCCACCACTGTCCGGCAAGTTGTAAGGGTTTTTAAAATACACACTCTAGGTAAAGGTTCCTAACACTGAACTAACACTGAACTCATATACTCCTATTCAGAAGCCTATACAGGCTTTTGAAAGAGCTGAAGAGATAACTGCTGAAACTGTAAAAAAAAATTGGCTTGGATGTGAATTTTCCTGGGGAGAAACTTGTTTCATGCATCTCTCCACGAGGTCAAACATCCTAAGAAATACTAGCATCTGTTGAGTTAGTTCTATGTCTCACTTAACCATCGTGGTTCTTTCTGGAGCTATGAGACTAGAACTGCTGGGCGATTGCTCATTTGTGAGGAGTTCTGTTTCTGCTCTTTAGCATTACTAGAGGGGAATGCTAATACACATAGGCTCTGAGACTATTCCTTGAAAAGCAGTCAACAGAAGCTGCTACAAAGGAAAGCTCAGCTTAAGAATAAACATTCCTTTCCATAGGTTTTCTGAGTTGTGGTTTCACAATGTCTGGCATAATTATTTTTTCTTAGCCTCTTTTGCTGTCATTTTTCTTAAATATCTTCCTCATTTGGAAAAATTCAGATACACAGGAAAGCTTATAATAGTGTAACTACTATTCATGTACCTTCCATGGTAAACGTGTCATGAATATTTACCAACAGCTAATGCATTTGAAGTAAGTTGCATGTGTTATAACTTTTTACTACTAAATACTCTTCTACATGTCTTTGAAAATATAAGAAAATTATTAAAATTTGTATTATCAAGTATCTATCATATCCATATTTCCTCAATTATCTTCAAATTGTTCTGGAGTCACTAGAGAATTGTAAAGATGATGTCTTACAAATGGATTATGTTGACTATTTTGATGTTAGAGATGGAAAGGAAGGCTGCTGCTGGGTTGTTTTGGTTTTTGTTTGTTTTGTTTTGGTTTTGGTTTTGGTTTTTCGAGACAGGGGACAGGGTTTCTCTGTGTAGCCCTGGCTGTCCTGGAACTCACTCTGTAGACCAGGCTAGCCTGGAACTCAGAAATTCACCTATCTCTGCCTCCCAAGTGCTGGGTTTAAAGGTGTGCGCCACCACTGCCCGGCAAGGCTGCTGTTCTTATAGCATATTTTTTCCGGACTTGTTTTTCTTTTACAGAGCTCAGAGATATTGCTATAAGTGCTCTTATCTCTTCAAGTTATTATATATTGTTCTGAATCCACTAACATTATTTGTAACCAAGAGAGAAGCCAGTACATTGGAAAGGGAATCATAGCTACATATTTTTGCCCAAATGGTGTTCTCTAAATATTTTTATAGTTATACCCTTGTGTGTGTTTTCAGGATAGAAATATATTTTCCTTTATTAAGCAAACACACTTACTACATTATCAATATGTTATTTGTTTTCATTTATACATATAATTATTTTGGCAAGAAGTTAGCAAGATTCAGTATAGATTACCATTTCTCTATCTTCCAGTTTGGCCTTAAGCTACCTCTGTAGTCTTATTTTTCTACTGCTGTTTGTTTATCTAATCCTTCCTCCTAAGTGAGCTGTTTCGCTTACTCATTGTGCCTTCCCCTTGCTTACTCGCTTCCCTTTGGTTTATGACTTTCCTTCTGTCTAGGAATGCTTTTGTGCCTGTCGTCTCATTTTGAAATGTTCTCTGTTAGTGTATGGGACAACTCACATCCCGCACCAAGGAGAAGTAGATTCTTCTTTAGCTTATATGGTTTTCATTTTGTTTTACTTCATATCATAATGTACATTTTCTGTATTGAATCACATATATTTATCTTTCCTATGAGACTGTAAACAACTTGACACAGCATCTGTGAGACTGTGTCGTCCTCATTGCTGATCACTTAACTGGTGCTTAAAAAATGACTGCTAATTGAAATTTTTAATGTGTGTTTGGTAATAAATATTCACTTACTCTAATGGAGCATTTGACCCAATGAGATTAATTTATTCATAGCAGACATTAGAAGTTTGCTTGCTATAGAATGAACTTCTACATTTAAAGTTTTAAGTTTTATTTTAAAGGTGACCATGCATAAGTTTAAATTTATTAAAGTGTAAATTTACTATTGAATCTATTTTATACTTGTTTTTAATGTCTTTCCTTAAACCTTTTTTTTTTTTGTTTTGTTTTTGATAAATTGCTTAGAATATGTTTCTAGAAAGTTTTTCATCAGTATTGGGCTAGATATGCTGGCATTTTCTGACAACCCTCCTCCCCCAAGGGCTATTAGGAAAACTAAAAAGTAGGATGGGGATAGGGCTGAGAAGGTTACTCCTTGGGACATCTGGATCCCCCCGAGAATCCTGAAATCTCCGCCCAACATATGTGACTAGTTTGTGAGTCTTACACTGAGATCTGTGTCTGGGCTTTGACTTGCTAGAGACCATGAAACGAGCTCTGAAGGGAGGTGAGTGTGATGACACCCTTACACTTGTGTGTGAAGACTGCTGTCTGTCGGCTTTGCTGGTTTCATTCAGTGGGATGTGTTCAAGGATGGAGCTCCTGAAAGGGCCAACAAGAGTAAGAAAACATCCCTCCAACACCATACCATCCTTTCTTTTTATTTTAAAAGGCCTTTTGGGGTTTGGCTGTTTCCTACAAAGAGTAGTAAGATGGGATTCACAAGTGGTAGTCTTCTCTTAGCAGTAGACTCTGCTTTGGTGTGGTGTGAATAGGTAGCCTGCTGGAAAGATCTGGTAGGCATTTTCAGAGGGAGAAAGATAGAACAGTAAAAGCTCCCTTGATATTTTAAACAATATTGCTAGGATTGGACGAGAGAGACATGCAGGTTGGACTGTATCCGACGCTGCGTGTGGCATAAGAAGAGTTTCTCGAATTTTCTCATGTGAGAAATACAAGACAGATCCACTGTGGTGGAATGATATCTAGTTTAGTGTTATTTTACTGACAGTAGCACTGTCTTTCTGCCTTGTTTTATAGACTGATCAAAAGGATGGATTTTACAGAGGCTTACTCAGACACATGCTCTACAGTTGGACTTGCTGCCAGAGAAGGCAATGTTAAAATTTTAAGGAAACTGCTCAAAAAAGGTCGAAGTGTGGATGTTGCTGATAACAGGGGATGGATGCCAATTCATGAAGCAGCTTATCACAATGCTGTAGAATGTTTGCAGATGTTAATTCATACAGGTAAAGTAAATACAAGGTATGGGAGAAAAAAAAATATATATATTAAAACAGGAAAATAGGAAGATGGTAATAAGTGATTTGTTTTCTTTTCTGTAATCCTAAAATAAGTACCTCTCCTATTAAGGATGCTAAGATTTCTGCCTTTGGTTGGTATTCAATATAGACATCTATACATATTGCCCTTTATACTGGAAGTGTTTATACTTTGTTTACTTATGCCACATTATTTGTTACATATTTATTTAATTTGTGTGTGTGAGGCATGCATATACTATCATATGCCTGTGGGTTCAGAGAGAGGGAGATAGTTCTACCCTTTCATCATGTAGGTTCTGGGGATTAAATTTATCTTATCAGGCTCAGCAGCAAGCATTCGTACCCTTTAAGCTATCTTACTGGCCTATTTATTTATTTAGAGACAAAGTCTTACTGTAGCTCTGTAGCTCTGGGTAGTCTGGAACTCAGAGATTTGCTTGCCTGTTTCACCTGAGTGCTAATATTAAAGGCATGCACCACCATGCCTAGTCTCTTAGTTTATTTTTATTAATTATTCTAGGTGATATGTCAGAGTAACCTGCTGTTTTAACTGTATTTGGAAATTACTCATTGAAGTACACAATGCTAAGAGAGCTGGGTGTATGGGTCCAGTTTGGTAGAGACCCAGATTCATTATTAGGATAAGTTCTGTTCTATTCACAGGAAGTGAGCTCAAGTGACAGAACTTAAAATTTTAGGCTGCAGAGTAATCAGCTTCCAGAGCAGTGAGCATCCTTCCTTGCATACACACAAGGCAGAGCCTTGGAATTTGTCTACCAGCTCCACGTCTTCTAACTCTGACTTCATTTTTGATTTCTCTCACAAGAGAAGCTACTCTGTAGAAGAAAACTGGAATCACATTGAGGAGTTTCTTTGTATAGAGATACAGAATTTCAGATTTCTAGAACAAGTGAGATTTCCCAAAGGCAATGGAAGCTATCCAGTTGTTTTTCTTTTAGTTTTGTTCCATTGATCCTTGTGAAATTCTGAAATGTTGGTCCTCATGGCTTTCCTCTGTGACTTTGTGGTCAGTGTTATGAATGTCAGTGTCAGATTCTTCATCCTTTTCATGTAAAATCTCTTGAGTGGAGATCGAGGTTGAAGGTCCTAGCGCAGGAGCTCGTGTCTTCGGCAGTCTCCAGGCCAAGTCCACAAGCCCATGTCTTTCTAAAGGTCTGATAGTCACTCTCTCTGATGCTCACTCTGTGCAGCTCCCAGGGAGTACTTCAGATGTTCATATTCAGGATGATAGTTCCTCATAACTTTCTGCAGTATTAGTGATTTGCACACAGAGTTCATAGAAACTGTAGCCACCACAGCAGAGACACTTTGTTCATGACTGCAATGAGAGCTAGCTTAGTTTTATATAAGTAAGATTCTGCATGCATATAGCATATTGAACATAAAGACCACTGGCTTTATATTTTGTGATATATCCTTTAAATAGATATAGATATAAATTATCTAAAATATCTATAAATAGATATAGATATAGATTAAATAGATATAAACACTGTTTATCCAACCAAAATTCAAGGACTATCTACCTCAGTGAAATTCTTAGGAGTCTAGTGGCATGCAGAGATATTCCCTCTAAAGTAAAAGATAAGTTATTGCACCTGGCCCCTCTCATCACCAAGAAAGAAGCACAAAGTTTAGTGCGTCTATTTGGATTCTGGAGACAGCACATTTCCTCACTTGGGTGTGTTACTCAGGCGTATTTACCAAGTGACTCAGAAAGCTGCTAGCTTTGTGTGGGGCCCAGAACAGGAGAAGGCTCTTTAACAGGTCCAGGCTGCTGTGCAGGCCGCTCTACCACTTGGACCATATCATCCAGTAGACCCAATGGTACTTGAGGTGTCAGTGGCAGATAGGGTTGCTGTTTGGAGCCTCTGGCAGGCCCCTGTAGGTGAATCACAGAAGACAGCTTTGGGATTTTGGAACAAAGCTCTATCATCATCTGTAGACAACTATTCTCCCTTTGACAAACAGCTCTTGGCCTGCTATTAGGCCTTAGTGGAAACTGAACATTTGACAATAGGACACCAAGTTACCATGCGACCTGAACTGCCCATCATGATCTGGGTGTTATCAGACCCTCCAAGTCATAAAGTAGGACAGTAGCAGCAGTCTATGATCACGTGGAAGTGGTATACACGTGATCAGGCCTGAGCAGGCCCTGAAGGCACAGCAAGTTACGTGAAGAAGTTGCTCAAATGCCTATGGTTTCCACTCTTGTTACAATGCCATCTGCTGCTAAGCATGCGTCTATAGCCTCATGGGGCGTTCCTTATGATCGGCTGACTGAAGAAGAGGAGACGAGGACCTGGTTTACTGATGGCTCTGCATGTTAAACAGGCACCACCCAGAAGCGGACAGCTGCAGCGTTACAACCCCTTTCTAGGACAACCCTGAAAGATACAGGGGAAGGAAAATCTTGGTTAGAACTTCGGGCAATACACATGGTATTGCAGTTTGTTTGGAAGAAGAAATGGTCAGATGTGGGCTGGGGAGATGGCTCAGTGGTTAAGAGCACTGACTGCTCTTCCAGAGGTCCTGAGTTCATTTCCCAGCAACCACATGGTGGCTCACAACCATCTGTAATGGGGTCTGATGCCCTCTTCTGGTGTGTCTGAAGACAGCTACAATGTACTCACATATAATAAATAAATAAATTAAAAAAAAAAAGAAATGGTCAGATGTACGATTGTTCACTGACTCATGGGCTGTAGCCAATGGATTGGCTGTATGGTCAGGGACTTGGAAAGATCACGATTGGAAAATTGTTGAGAAAGACATCTGGGAAAGAAGTATGTGGATAGATCTCTCCAAGTGGGCAAAGGATGTGATGATATTTGTGTCCCATGTAAATGGTCACCAGAAGATGACTTCAGCTGAGGTGGAGTTCAATAATCAAGTGGGTAAGATGACCTGTTGTGTGGACAGTCAGCCTCTGTCCCCAGCTGTCCCTGTCATTGCTCAATGGGCACATGAACAAAGTGGCCATGGTGGCCAAGATGGAGGTTATGCTCAACAACACGGACTTCACTCACCAAGGCTGACCTGGCTACAGCTGCTGCTGAGTGCCAGATTTGCCAACAGCAGAAACCAACACTGAGCCCCAGATATGGCACCATTCCTCAAAGTGACCAGCCAGCAACAGGTGGGAGGTTGATTACATTGTACCACTTCTTCCGTGGAAAGGCCATTTGTCCTTACTGGAGTAGATACTTATTCTGGTTATGGACTTGCCTTTCCTGCATGTAATGCTTTTGCCAAAACCACCATCCATAGACTGACAGAATGCCTTATCCATTGTCTAAGTATTCCAGACAGTATTGCTTCTAACCAAGGAACTCACTTCACAGCCAAAGAACTGTGACAGTGGGCCCACGATCATGGAATCCACTGGTCTTACCATGTTCTCCACCATCCTGAAGCAGCTTGTCTGATAGAAAAATGGAATGGCCTTTTACTACTACTACTACTGTTGTTGTTGTTGTTGTTGTTGTTTTTGGGTGTATGGCTAAGAGTGGTGTTGCTGAATCTTGAGGTAGATTGATTTCTGTCTTACTGAGGAACCACTACACTTCATAATGGCTGTACAAGTTTGCATTCCGACCAGAAATCCATGATAAATCCCTTTACTCTACATTGTCCCCAGCATGAGGTGTCACTTGTTTTATTGATCTTACCTATTCTGATGCGTGTAAGATAAAAATCTTAAAATAGCTTTTATATATGTAACCCTGAAGAACATTTCTTTGTGTTTTCAGTCGTTTGAGTTTCTACTTTGAGAATTCTAAGAAGTAAAGGGGAGAGGTGATTCAACAGCTCAGTGGGTTAGGCGCTTGCCACCAAGCCTTTTGTTCTGAATTTGATCTCAGGTGCCATAATTAGGAAGGAGAAAACTGATTCCTTCAAATTGTTCTCTGACCTCCATACATATGCCTTTTTTTTCTTTTTCTTTACATCATAGATAAATAGATTTGTACAATAGTGTTTTTTCTTTTCTTTTTTTCTCTTTTGTAATGCTAGGGACCAAATCCCAGGGCCACATGCTAGTCAGATGGTGCTCTTTTACTGAACTGCACCCCTAGCCCCATGTCCCAAGTTTTGTTTCCTTTAGTAAATGTATGTGTATTGAAATTGTACCAGTAGTTTGTACTTAAGGGGTGATAATTAATCTCTAGTTTTATGGGATGAATCTCTACATAAATTATTATTAGGGAGGGAAACTCCCTAGTGCTGGGGATTGAAACCTGGACCTTATACATGGTAGGCCAGTGCTCTGACAACTTAATTAAATCTCCACCCCTGGGATTTTTGTTTGAGTGATTTATCTCTTCTCATCATTCATTCAATCGTTCGTCCACTTGTGTATATATGGACTCAGGGATACTGGTTGTGTACTTTGGATTATAGCTTTATACAGTGTTATTGTTGTTGTCTTATTGGCTAGGTAGGCTTCAGTGTCTTTTCAAAATACTTGATTTTTCTTTTCTGAGTGTTCTTTTACTTTGTGACCCTATAAACATGCTTCAGGTTCATTTTATATATTCTTAGACCCAATGCTGGAATCAGCCATTTTTATGAGACCTTGTTTCTTTTATTGGAAAGTTATTTTCTAAACCAAGATCTGGGGACTGAATACCACTGGTATGTGATTGCTTTTAAGCCCTTTCTGGAATTAGAAAATGAAATTATGGATTATAACTCATACACACACACACATATATTGCTTAATTATAGTTATTTCTGTATATTGTTAGTACTTTTAAATGGTTTTGTGCCAATGTCTGGACTGTGAAGTAGAAACTTCTAACCAGAAAAAGTCAATTTGGGGCACACAGGTGAAAGGATGTTTTCCTTAAGCAGACACGTGAAAGGATGTTTTGTATAGCAAACACATGAAAGGATACATAATGTTTAGAAGGAATAGAAATATGACCCCACAGACAGTGGTAGGTAGAACATTGGTTTGCCTTGTTCCACCTCACTTCGCTGATGACACCCATTTATTGGTTTGGCTTACATTACAATGCTGAGCTCTGCTTATGGTGACTTCATAGTGAGAAACCTGCCAAAGAACTTCTTGTGATGTTCCTGTGGCTTCTTGCCACTTTTGTGGACTTGGCTGGTTGGGGAGCCTTGCAGTTTCTTTTGTATTGAACTGCCCTTGCTGATTTATGTGTTGTGGCCGTTGACTGGACTAGATTGTAGCTGTTGGTTTGTGTGTAGTGTCTGCCAAGTGAAATGGACTGCAGCTGTTGATTCCTGTGTGGTGTTTGCTACTGGATTGAACCGCTGACAATAAAGATTGAAATTGCCCCCTAAGAAATATTCGTAAACAGGTCTACTTTCCCCATATCCTAATAACTTTTCTTTTCCAATACCTCTGGTGGGTGGTGACTAGAGGAGAGGTTGAACACTTTTTAAAGTAGGATGAGAATACTTTTTTGCCTACAGGATTGTAAACTAGAATTGCATTCTAGATTCATTCTGGCTCTTCTAGTGCTTAAATGAAACCTCGGTTTCCAGCAAATCTACAGTACATTGTTTGATGTAGTCTGTACATAAATATAGTTTTAGAATTGTTCATCTCTATCTTATAAAAAAAGAAACCCAACCCACTATTGACTACTATACAGTTACATATTATTTATAGTCATAAAATTTTCAAAAGTATGTAGGACCTTAATTTGCCCCTTCCTTCTTACAGAGTTTATATATTTTAAATACAACTAGATTCTTATTGTCACAGTCTATATTCTTTTTTTTTATTCCTCCTTCCTTCTACATAGTTGATTTAAAAAACAAGAGGCCATTGATATGGTTTTGCTATCTAGTCTGATGCCCTGTTTGATCCGTGACCCCCCAAGTTGTTCTTTGATCTTCGCATGAATGCTATGCACATGCATGTACACATGAATGTACACATGAATGTACACGTGGATGTACACATGGATGTACACATGGATGTACATGTGGATGTACACATGAATGTACACGTGGATGTACACATGGATGTACACATGAATGTACACGTGAATGTACACATGGATGTACGGATGCATGTACGCATGGATGTACACATGCATGTACACATGCATGTACACATGCACACATGCGTCTAAATGTTACAGTGTAAAAATTTAAATGGATGGATTTAATCCTCCTTTCCTTCAGTATTGGAGCACATCCTTCCTTCTTCCCCACCTGCCTTGGCCTAGACATCCTTGTCAGATATCGTGTCTGAGTCTCCTCTTGGCGCTTTCCTTTGGAGGTGCTTTCTTCTTTGTGCTTCTAGCAGTAGCCACATTATTTTGCTTTTTCCAACTTTTAAGGAATGGTTTTTATTGCACAAAAACCCTATGTTCCTCTTCATATTAGTCCTCTTTTATTTTTTGTCTCCTGAGTTCTTTTGTTATTTTTACCTTCCTTACCTATTATCAGCAACCAGAGTCACTTTATCAAGTTTAAAACTAACAAGTAGTTCTAGCAACAATTTTTTTTAAATCATATTATATTTTCTTTTTTTTTTTTTTTTTATGGTTTTTCGAGACAGGGTTTCTCTGTGTAGCCCTGGCTGTCCTGGAACTCACTCTGTAGACCAGGCCGGCCTCAAACTCAGAAATCTGCCTGCCTCTGCCTCCCAAATTAGAATTTTCATCTTCAATTAACTCCTAAGCTTTTTGTCAATTGTTTGTAACTGTTTAGTAACTGTTTCTTTGAAATGTTTTTTCTTTCTTTTATAAGCACAATCTTCGTTAACTACTAAATAATGATCTTAAATTAGAAAAGGATTATACAAGGGCTGGGAAGACAGATGATAAAGTACTTGTTTCAGGGCTTACCACAGAGAAATAGACAGAACAGTATAAAGAGTTGATGCTTTCGTAGCTCTAATATTTTGAAGCTTATTATAAATCTAAAGGTTTTTGTGTCTTTTATTTGGGAACAATATAGTCTAAGTTGGTAGAAACCCCTAATAAATAGATAAGGTAACAAGGAGGTGAAGAAAACTCCCCATAATAATAATAACTACAGCAAATTGGTGTCAAACGTGGGTGAGAAATTACTTATAACCTAAGTTAAAATTTCATATATCCTAGGTAAAAGGCATGTTGTTCCTTTACAATAGAAGCCAAAAGGGCATTGGGTGAGGGATGGGAGGTGGGAGATGGACAACATTTCCTTTATTTTTTACCAGTCCACCACAAAGAAGGACTGGTAAGGTAATATCACATTCAGAACCCCAATAAGTCTCATAATTGAGAACAGCAAGAGTTCAAACTAGCTCCCAACCAGGTGGTGCACAATCTTCTACTAAGAGGACCATGACAACCAGTCACATAGCATAGAATCTGGACTTCTCCATGCTAATGAGGTATCTAGATAGGCCTCGAGTGTTTAACCAATGAGCTTTCCTTTCTGGGCATCCCTTCCTACAAAATGAATAAAACAGCTGGGACAAGCAAGAACTGTCTCCTTCATCAAGGACCACCACAGGGGAAGCCTTCCTCACACAGGAGCCATGGCTAAGTCTTGGCACTCACTTGGAGCTAAGTGGGATTCTGCCCTGTCCTGCAGACTCCCATTCCCAACTCCTCGAGGTCCCCAGTGGGAAGTACACTGGAGGATGACGACCAATGTTCTCAACTCCATGAGGTTCCCAGTGGCATCTGGGTACCCAGGAGTTTGAGAACCACAGCATCTGTCTCAGCCCCTGCTGTTTCTCACCTAGAGAAATATGGGTTGGAACACCTATCTTAGACTGTGTTTTGCCTTCCCTGAGTGGCATGTTGGCACCCAAGTGGCAAGGAAAAAACACAGCCTAATGTCCCTGCATTTTGCCTCTACTGAGCTGTGCATCGGTGGGGTTTGAACACCTCAGCAGCAAGGTGGAAATGCAGACTCACAAATATATATCACTGTAGAGAAGGCTATTTGGACTCCACACAGTCTTGCTTTGATTTGTCAACATAAAATGATTATATGTTCAATGATAATGATGATATTTTATATACTCCTTGAAAAAAGTAAAAATGGAGCAGACCTGAATGAAAAGGGGCTGCCAGATTGGATCAGTTTATACTTACACTTCAAACTTCTGGACAAAAGGTATATTATGTTGGGAGAGAGGCTTTCAGTTTGTGTCAACAGAAAAGAAGAAAAGGCTTTGGGGATCCAATCCATACTGTTAAGGATCAGATTTGATAGAGGGAGGCCTCTAGAAGATCATGGCTACAGACAGGAGGAAAAGAAAAATCGAAAGGCCCAAAATGTCATAACAGATGTGTCATAACACCCCCCTATTGAAACTACTCTGAAACTGACTGGGACGTGTATATGTCTCCAGCAAGAACTTCAGCTGTACATAGCCAATGGATTGTGTTCCTCAAAGTCCCCGTAGTTCTCAAGACTCATCATGCTATCCTTTCATATGGCATAGATAAAAATTTATATTGCAGTTTTGGTTACAATACAAACTAGCTCAAGAAAGAGCAGGTTTTTCACCTGCTCAAACAAAGAACAAAAATTTGATTTTTATCTGATCTATGTACATTTCATATCCCCTACGTTGTTATTACAAAAATGCGTGTTACATTTAATAGTTCATATATTTTAAGAACAAAAGGACCAAATGCCAATAGCTTGGAATGGGATCTAATGAGGTTCATCCTGGAAGATGCTGAGACTCTGACATCCTTGTTCCACCAACTTTGTCCAGCCTGACAGACTGATTCATCTAGAACTTTATAAATATCTAAACCTTCACAGCATCCAAAGAGTAGACAAGAAATGTCACAGCTGGCTTTCTTAAGACTTAACCATTTTTCCAATTTTCTTGGGCCCCCAAAGAGAAATCTTATGCCCCAAATTAGCAGGAAGCAATTTCAAAAAGACCATCATCCGAGTCCCTTAGGTTGAAGTGGATAGTTTTGGTCATTTTATGAGTTATGGATATATTGTCATTTAAAGGGATAGTTACAAAATAGTTATGGTCTTGGAAAGGTAGGAAACAATAAGGGGCTTAGACCCAAGGACATCTCTCCTTTCCTCTTCTCTAACCTTTTTTCTTAGATAAAAGAAAGAAGGTTGAGAAGAAAAGGGGGGTATAGAGATATCATATAGGAAGAATAGTATAAAAGGGTAGATTATGAATCTACTCTTCAATTTAGCTATTACTATTTTCAAATGTCATTTTTGTTTACATTAATATGGATTGTTGTATATTGATACAGGTTTAAGGTTTTCATTGGTATAAATCTTTGTATTTTGATACAAAGCTTAAGGTTGATTTTGGTACTTCATAACTTATATATGTTTCAACACTTGTATAGCTATTGTGCCCGTGCAACTCATTTAAAAATATAAGGTTTAGTCCTAGTCCTTTTAACAGCTGCTATTGTAAACTGTTAGGAATGGTTAAGAAATGCAATGTAATAGTCACACAGTCAAACTCATGGTCATATCAGATACTAGTCTACAGCATCACATGGTTGAGCAGATAATAAATATCTAGAAACAAGCAACATTTGTTTGTTCAGATATACTATGAATAGATAGATGGTCTTCAGAAACCTCAGAGATTCGGATTATGGCATTTAAAGATGTTTTTACTAATGTAAGGCCTTCTTGACATTGAGACATGTCAGCTCCTGGCAGCACCCCATTTGACTTCAGAAAAAAAAAAAAAAAGGTTGAGCATTGAAGAATCTCCATTAGGAGATGATTTCTAATGTAGCAAGCTGCCACTTGGCAAAGAAAATGCCTTATTCCCTCTGCAGACAGAATGCTGTCCAAAATGGGCAAATAAACACAGGCAAAGTGTACTGCTGAACTCTGCCAAGACAGAGTAAGCAAATACTTCATATTTCCTGCTTCATAAAAATGTCTGTCAGATACACTAGGCCAGTAGGCTAAAGATGGATACACCAGTCTTACAGAGACAGTTCTGGGCAATTCTGATCAGGAAGCCATTTCTCTGTCTTTTCTATAGCCTTGGAAGCTGCTTGTCTGTATGTTCTACTTACTCAGGTACTATTGATTCCTTCTCGGGTCTCTGATGGGGTTGAAAATCAGATAGATAGTCTTACATTTAAACTTTAATTATAAGTGGTCTAAGAAAATATTTTGGAGTCTTAAGTTATTTTAAGGATGATAAAGGTTAGAGGGTCTAGAGGGTGTTTTATGAAGGTTGGAGGAAATTATAAATGGTGTTTTAAGGATGGCAATGATAAGTTATAAAAGAGAATGTAAATGCTTAAGATGATAATGAGAAAATGATTTATGTACAGATCTCTAAACTAACCAAGACAGCATAGATAGAATACTTTCTTCTAAGTTGTGAAATATAAGTAGACTGGACTTTTGTGAATATAAATATTACACCATAGATTTTTATAATTATGTCACAATTGTTCCTACTGTATGTTGTTTATTATTGTAAGAGAAAAAGGTCTTTTTATTTTTATTTTTTGGTTTGGTTTTTTCCGAGACAGGGTTTCTCTGTGTAGCCCTGGCTGTCCTGGAACTCACTCTGTAGACCAGGCTAGCCTCAAACTCAGAAATCCGCCTGCCTCTGCCTCCCAAGTGCTGGGATTAAAGGCACAACCACAGCCCAGCCAAAAAAGGTCTTTTTATTTAGACAAAAAGAGGGAAATGTAGGAGGTTGATCTGGTATCACTATGTATTCGAATGCTAACTTCTGGCCCATGAGATCTGGTTGCATTCTGTATAAACCCCACCCCCACAGTTACCTGGCAACAGCCAGGTAGGCCTGGCCTACTATAAAAGGGGCTACTTGCCCCCTTCTCCTCTTGCTCTCTTGTTCTTGCTCTTGTGCTCTCTTGATCCCCCTGTCCCCCTTGCCTCTCCTCCTTCACTTCCCCCTCTCTCCACATGCTCATGGCCGGCCTTTACTTCTCTACTCTCTTCCTCACTCTCAGCCTCTACTACCCTCTTAACTCTCCTCCTCATACCCTGAATAAACTCTATTCTATACTATACTGCTGTATGACTGGTCCCTTAGGGGAAGAGATGCCTCGACATATACCCCCTGAGACATCCCCTTCCCCCATACCTCAACACACACCCATAGAACATATCTCATATCTCTTTATCTTTATATAAACATATCACCCCTGATGAGGAGATCCTCACATACACCAAATAATGTAAACCTTGCTATGCGCAAGTTATCCCTGATGGGTCAGTAAAGATGCCTACAGCCTGGGCTGGGGAGAAGAGAGTGAGATGTAATCAAGGTTCCCGGGCTTGAGATCTGAGGCAGGACACAGTAGGAAATGGGGAAGATGGGGTGGAGGAGGAAGAGGAGGAGGAGAAGGAGGAGAAAAAGGAGGGGGGGAAGAAGAAGAAGAAGAAGAAGGAGAAGAAAGCAGCAGCGGCAGCAATTGAGAATGTTCCTGAGACACAACGGCAGAGACCATATACTCAACTAAAAGCCAACTTGTATCATCTGTCTCCTGCTCTATCCTCTCTTTGACAGAGGAAAGACAGCTGTCACACTCAGGAGATAAAAACCTCCATTACTAGCAGACTAAAGGTTTCAGTCCTCACTTGGGGCTCACACAGGGACAAATTAGGTTCCCACAGAGATTTTAGGATCAAGCAAGTCCTGCTTCAAATTCTCGCCGTCACTGAAGCCACTGTTTGATAGGAGATCGGACATTGTAATCCCGCAGTTTGTTTTATCAGCTATTAAATTGAGAACATTTTAGTCTTACACTCAGATTTCTCCTGAGAATGGAGCATAAAGCAAGCTATGCTGTGATTTGCACCCAACAGTCGAGCTCCTTTTTGTGCGTTCCCTTTCTCAGAGAAGATAAATGGTGTCCTGAGGATAATACTTGATAATCCTGTCATCTGGCCCCTGGACAGTGTTAACATATGTGTATCATTCCCTTTTCCTCACACATGTGCACGTGTGAAGTTGGATTAAAAACTGAATAGAAGGAAGTAGTTCTAGAGATTTTTCTCATTGAAAATTGTAAATAAATTTGGAAATAAAATCACATTCATTAATATTTCACTAAGTCTTGCTTAAGCAAATCTTTGACAGTGTATCTAAATCAAACCTTGCCTTTCAGCTCTTGCCACTCCCCTCTTCTGCTCCACAACAAGTTAGAGTTGTAAAACCTGAAGTTGTGTGAGAATTCGGAGTGGTAGTGAGAAAACTCAAGAAAACAGACAAGAGTCCTGTGATGTCAGCTTTTTGTTTTGTTTTGTTTTTTTGGTTTTTGGTTTGGTTTGGTTTTTCGAGACAGGGTTTCCCTGGCTGTCCTGGAACTCACTCTGTAGACCAGGCTAGCCTCGAACTCTCGAACTAAGAAATCCGCCTGCCTCTGCCTCCCAAGTGCTGGGATTAAAGGCGTGCGCCACTACCGCCTGGCGTCAGTTTCTTTAGAACTTGGAATTGTGTTTGTGCTCCTCCCAGGTTTAGTGGATAGGATTGAATTTACTTCAGATTATTTATTACAACTCTTTATTGCCCCTATGGAAAAATATGTTTTTACCATGTGTGGCTTGTCTTGTAATTGTACATTAGCATGACTCTTCTCAACCCTGAGAATATTGTCTGACTATCTGATGCTATGAACAAAGTTGGCTGTTGCATGAAACTTTAGTCCTCCTTGTTTATCAGCCACTTTCTCCTAGGTCCCAATGCCACGAGAGTGGTAACATTACTTGAGCATAGTTTCTGTGGCAAGAATGCCAAAGGGCTGTTCACACTGGAGTCCTTCCTCAAAGAACTGTCCCTTGACTCACTGGTACTTTACTGTTTCATTCAATTTCTCAACAGTCTTTGTTCTTCATGCCCAAGAAGTAGGACTGATACTCTTTTGGCTAATGGGTTTCCCTTCTTCCACAGATTCATCTGAAAACTACATTAAGACAAAGACATTTGAGGGCTTCTGTGCATTACATCTTGCTGTGAGTCAAGGACATTGGAAAATCACACAGATTCTTTTGGAAGCTGGAGCAGATCCTAATGCGACCACTTTAGAAGAGACCACACCATTGTTTTTAGGTGATGTATACTATTTTTGGTACAGATGTACTTTAAAAATGTTTTTTGTTAGAGAAACTTACAGGATGTTTCTTCCTTTGGTTTTTGAAACTGAAAAGCTATTTTTAAAGATTCTTTTCTGTTTTTCTACCTTTGGGTGTAGTAGTATTTGGGACTCAAAATTTTTGTTTTGTTTTGTTTTGTTTTGTTTTTCGAGACAGGGTTTCTCTGTATAGCCCTGGGTGTCCTGGAACTCACTCTGTAGACCACGCTGGCCTCGAACTCAGAAATCCACCTGCCTGTGCTGGGATTAAAGGCATGTGCCACCATCGCCCGGCCGAAAATGTTTATTCAAAGCTGCAAAACTCATTGTGAATTGAAACTGCCCTCTTGCCCAAGGCAGTGCTGAAGACCAATGATGTTTTACTGGAGCAGCCACTGCAAAGTTATCTACAAGGTCTTGTGTGCTTTTTATTAGTATTAAAGGATTAAGGTTCCATGGAAGGAATCATTATTTGTTGCCTGTGGATCATAAGTCAAACTTCTACTGTGAGGAACTTTTAATTCCTTAAGAATCACAGCCAAATGCTAAGTTGTCCTATTCCAGTAACAATATTCTTTCTTTTTATTCTGTCCTTATATATGGTTCTCTTCAGATTTTAGGAACATATTTTCCCCATAAGATTGACTGAGACACGAGGAAATTCAAAGGATGCCTTTGAAGTAGAATCAGTTTATCTAGTCTCCAGTTTTGGTCCTACCGTATATAATTTGTATGGCCACTCATTTATTATATCCCTGCTGCTTCATTTATAACATGAAAGTATTCTATCTATCTAGACTTTGTTATTCACATGAGAATAAAATATCTGCAGAAAAGCTTTTGTGAATATAAAAGATTTGTTTAAACATTTCCTGTATGGTAAAGTTCACTTTAGAGGTGCGTGTGTGTGTGTGTCTTACACCTGCGTGTCAGAGCCTCTGCATATATAGAGAAGATGTTGGGCATCCTGTCCGTCACTTACACCTGCGTGTCAGAGCCTCTGCATATATAGAGAAGGTGTTGGACATCCTGCTCCGTCATTTTCTACATTATCTATTTGACACAGACTTGTCTTACTAAACCTTAGTCATTCTGTCTCTGCCACCAAACCTCTGAGGTCACTGGTGCACAGCCATGCCTGGGGTTTTATGTAGGTGCTGGAAATTTGAATTCAGGGCCTGGCACTTGTGCAGCAAGCACTCTTAGCTGCTGAGCCGTCTCCTCAGCTCCAGTTTAAGACTTGAGAGTCAACGAGGCTTCAACATCATCTTCCACCTACAAATTACATCTTCCTGATTTTTGTTTTTGTTCTGTGACAGGGTCTCTCTATGTAGTTCATGAACTCCCTAGTGTGGCCTTGACCTAAAGGTGATCATCCTGTGTCTGCCTCCCAAGGGCTAGTGTTACAGGCATGTGGCTACCATACCAGTCTTCATGCCAGTTTTAATTTTTCATCCCCCAGTCCACCCGAGAGCCACTGATCTGTTGTTATTCCCTAGTTAACTTTTTACAGAATGTCATGGATATGTGGAACAATGTGTGAGATTCCTTATTTAAAAAAAAAAGAAAGACAAAACAAGATAGCATAATGCTTTTAGAATTCATCTATATTGTTGCAGATATTGATGCTCTATCTCTTTTATTGATGGATATAGAGGAATTTTAATCCAACAATATGGTTGCCTAGGCAAGGCATCACATATGAGAAGAACTTCTAGGTCTGTGTGATCCAACTGGAATGTAGACACACATCCCTTTAATCCCAAACAATGGCATCTAATCGAGGGGCAGACGAAGTGATGAATCAGAAAGATCTGACAGAATGAGTCACAGATAGGTTATGCCTAACTCTAAGGAGAACAGACAGGAAAGAGGATACTTAAGAGCAAAGATAGTGAGAGAGGGCAAGAGAGAGAGGGCAGGAGGGAGGGAAGGAGGAAGTGAGGAAGGGGGAGAGGGGTGTGAGTATTATGTGTGTATATGACAGTTTTACCAGGACAATTCTACAGGGGCAAGTTGCAGATAGAACAAGCTAGACACAGGTGAAGACAGAATCAGTCGGAGAATGAGAAGGAGCTAGAAGATTAGAATAGATTGCCAGAGTTAGCATGAGGCCAAGCAGAGCCTCATACTCTGAAAAACCAAGAGAAGCTGGACTGAGCCAGTCAGTTTAGAAGATTAGATTGTACAGAGGCTTGAAGCTTCTAGGCCTAGGCCTAGGGGTAGTTAGAACAGAGAAGGAAATGCTCTGGGCCCAGCCTAAGCTGTGTATTTGCACAGCTTGGGTATGGCTCTCATCTGAGGAAATAAAAGTGACATTTACAATGGGCAGTACTGTATTTCATCATATAGATGTACCATTCTTTACCCATTTGAATTGCCTTTAGTGTTTGGTGAATGTATAAATTTGGTATGAATATTTGTATTCAGCTTTGTGTGATTATGTTTTCATTTTTCTAGCTGAGCTGGGTATATTCTTACCTCTGGAGAACATTCTGGAGGATTTATAAGCTGCTGTGCCCTTTTCCATTCCTTTGATTCATATTTTAGAGTTTCAGTAGCTTCATATCCTCAACAGTTGGTATCCATAACTTTCACAGCTAAGTGATTCTTTGTGGGGTTTAATAGTGTCTCACTGTAGTTTTAGTTTGTATTTTTAAATAACCAGTGATAGTAGTTTCTCATATAATTATTTGTGCTATTTCCTTAATTAGATTATGGAAATAATTCTGCTACAAGTAATTCTCATATTTTTCACTCAGATTTGGGCTTTTACTACTATGTTTAAGCATTTTATTTTTTCTTTGTATCTTTCCATATTATTATCATTTTTCTAAACCCTTTTGAGATTAAGTTGTAGTGACAATGATTGATCCTGAGTTCTTCAGTACTTTAGTTTGAACTTCTTAAAAGCAATGAAAATTCATTTATTTAGGTAACTTCCATATGATGATCAAAATTAGGAAGTTAATGTTGATAAAGAACTGTGGTTTGTATATTTTACTTTTAAAAAGTTATGATTTTGTGTTTGTAGGTGTTTTGCCTTTATGTATATCTGTGTACCATGTGCATGCCTGGCACCTGTGGAGTCCAGAAGAGGCACTAGAGCTGGTGGTACAGATGGTTATGAACTGCCATGAGGGTGCTGGGAATTGATCCCACATTCCCTAGAAGAGCAGACAGTGTTATACTTAACCACTGAGCCATTTCTCCATCACCAAATACTATTATTTAATTTTCAGAGCTCTCTTTCAGATATTAAAATTGATTGTCAGTGTTTTTTATTTTTTATTTTTTTTAAACCAGGTTTCCCTGTATAGTCTTGGCTGTTTTGGAACTTGCTTTGTGGACCAGGCTGGCCTTGAGCTCAGAGATCCACCTGCCTCTGCTTCCCAAGTGCTGGGATTAAAGGTGTGCATCACCATCACCTTTGATTGTCAGTGCTCTTTATATTGAAAGAAGAAAGGCCAGTTGGCTAAGTATTAGTTGTTAACATTTGTGTGTCATGTTTCTTTGGCTTCCTGTGATTCTGAACAGACAATGGGGCCAGCATTACCTGCTACTCTTTATGTGTCATTTCCCCTGAGCCTCCTGTGGCTCTGAGCCACTTTTCCATCTCTTATGGCATTTACATTTTTGTTTTTGCAGGAATGCTGTTTAGGGTCTCTTGTTCCCTTTTCAAAGATGTCATGCTTTCTTGGATGTTTTAGGACTTGTTCTGAATGGCCAATTACTAGAACTGAGTCTGTTGCTAGAAGCCAGTAAGGATAAAACCAGGAGATCAAGTGGGTTGTGGGGCAGCATAGAGAGTTATGGAATCTTCCAAGGTGGTTGACTGGAAAAGTCAGCATCAGTGATTTGTTGAATATGATTGTGACTGAAAACAAGGCCAAGTATAGAAAGCCAGACCTTTGATCCTGTATGGAATGGAATTGCCTTCCATGGACAGAGCTTGTCAATGTTTTAATACAGGTGACTTTGCTTCTCTCACTCTTTCTCTCCCTCCCTCCCTCCTTCCTTCCCTCCCTACATCCTTCCATTCTTTCCTCCCACTTTTCCCTAAAAGATGTCTTATTCTACCCCTGGCTGGCCTGGCCTGGAACTCATAATGTATCTCAAGGCAATGAACTTCTGGCAGTCCTCTTGCCTCAGCTTCTAGAGTGCTGGGATAACAGACATGCTTCTCCATACTTGTATGGACTCCATACTTGTATGGAACTTTTCAGTTTGATGGCAAGACTTAACATGAGAACAGTGTATCAGATGGGAAATTCAGGAGACATCTACTGATTTTTCTTAGAATATCTGATTGCCTGCATACAGCTTAGGTTTATGTTTTAATAGAGTCCACACTTTCTCCTTTTCTTCCTTTCCTCTCTTCCCTTCTTTCTTCCTTTCTGACAGGTCTGTTTGGGCAGCCTAAGCTTCTCTCCATCTTCTGATGATCCTGTGGAATTGTAAGTGCTGGTCACAGGTGCATGCCCTCTTGTTTTGGTTCCTTATTTCATTTATTTATTTATTTATTTATTTATTTATTTATTTATTTATTTACCTTGTCTTTATTACTCATGTTTCTCTATCTTGATCTGTGTATACAGACAGTAAATATTCTTATCATATGTATATAAAAACTGCTTTTAAAAATACCCTTTTAAATACAATAGTTTATCATTGAAAACCCAGCTGATTATTTAGGAAATAAGTCTTTCTTCCTTATTTGTTCTAATTAAAGTTTTTGGTAAATTAGAGACTTGACCGTAATGTGACTTTATAGAACAATTCTTTTTTTTTGGTTTTTTTCGAGACAGGGTTTCTCTGTGTAGCCCTGGCTGTCCTGGAACTCACTCTGTAGACCAGGCTGGCCTCGAACTCAGAAATCCGCCTGCCTCTGCCTCCCCAAGTGCTGGGATTAAAGGCGTGCGCCACCACCACCCGGCTTCTTTAGTTCTTCATATATTTTGATATTACTTTTTTGTCAGATTTAGAATTTTGAAAATCTTTTCCCATTCTGTAGGCTGCTGTTTTGTTCTATTGACAGTTTGTTGCCTTACAGAACCTTTTCAGTTACATGAAGTGTCAGTTATTAATTGTTGATCTTAGTGTCTGAGCTATTGCTCTTATGTTCAGGAAGTTGTCTACTGAACCAATATATTCAAGGGTATTCCCAACATTCTCTTCTATAAATTTAGTGTTTTCAGTTTCGTGTTGAGATCTTTGACCACTTAGACTTGAGTTTTTTGCAGGGTGATAAATATGGATCTATTTGAAGTCTTTTAGTTGCAGACATACAACTAGACCCGGCCTGTGTGTTGAAAATGCTTTCTTTTTTCCATTGTATGGTTTTGGCTTCTTTGTCAAAAATCAGGTATCTATATGTGTGTCGGTTTATTTCTGTATGTTTGCTTTGATTCTGTTGTCAGTCTGTCTGTTTTTATGCCAATACCATGTGTTTGTTTTTTTTTTTTATTAATGCTCTGTAGTACAGCTTGAATCAGGGATCATGATACCTCCAGAAGTTTTTTTATTGTACAATGTTGTTTTAGCTATCCTGGGTTTTTTGTTTTTTTCATAATGAAGTTGAGAACTGCACTTTCAAGTTTTCTTAGGATTGTGTTGGATTTGGTGGGAATTGCTATGAATCTTTAGATTGCTTTGGTAAGATGGCCACGCTTACTATAGTAATCCTAGTAACCCATTGCTGCGGCCAGCCCCGGCTGTTCTTCTTTCTTGTTGGTTCCTCTTGAGGCAGTAGAGGAAAGAACATCTGTGGGTGTAAGACTTTTCTTAAGAGCTATTTAGGGTTGCTGTATAATGATACAGCATTTACTTATCTGAAGTTTAAGTCACTTTGCTGCAGTAGGTGACTTGCCTGTCTGAGTTCTTCTGAGGCAAGCAATTTGAGTCTCTGGCATTTAGCACCTCATCCTAAAGCAGTGGGAAATTAAGTAAAGGATTAATTGTTAGAGCCTTTTCCCTCTTATCCAGATTCCTCTCCCTGTTAGGCTGGGGGTTGGGGGGGGGATATTTGGAACAGTAAACTATTGAACCAGGAGAAGAGAATCATGCTTGCAGAAGAAAAATCTTTTACACAGGCAAATACAGATTAAACTTACATAATTCATATACAGATTCATGTGGACACATTCTTTTTTTTTTTTTAAAGATTTATTTATTTATTTTATGAATATACTGTAGCTGTCTTCAGACACACCAGAAGAGGGCATCCAATCTCATTACGGATGGTTATGAGCCACCATGTGGTTGCTGGGATTTGAACTTAGGACCTCTGGAAGAGCAGTCAGTGCTCTTAACCGCTGAGCCATCTCTCCAGCCCCAAGGAACCTAGAAGCCAAGAGTCTGGCAAGAGGAGGTGGAGGGGAGCCCCACAAGCGGGACCATCCAGCTCCCCTGTTCTTTCTAGTGTTAGAACACCTATGGAAACAAATCAGGAACTATCGCTTTTTTTTTTTTTTAATTTATTTAATTTAATGAGTACACTGTAGCTGTACTTCAGACACACCAGAAGAGGGCAGTAGAGAAGAAGCTACCATGTGGTTGCTGGAAATTGAACTCATGACCTCTGGAAGAACGGTCAGTGCTCTTAACCACTGAGCCATCTCCCATGCCCCCGTGTGGACACATTCTTAAATCTCCATTCAAACCACTTGGGCCCAGCATAGTATCTGATAATTGCATACTTACTATCTGATAGTTGCATACTTACTATCTGATAATTGCATGCTTACTATCTGATAGTTGCATACTCACATGTGTATACGGAGCAAAGACAAGCGCCAGGGCAGAACGAGCTCACTCATTCTGGATGAAAAGTGAGCTCCAGTCTTTATTGCACAGAGAAAGAAAAAGCCTCTACCCTTTTATTGCTAAGTGAATTAAAAACAAGTCTGTAAGAAGAAAGCTTTATTCTCTTTAGTAAGACTAAGCCTGCCTTGCTATTAGAGAAGCCCTGTTCTGTCCCAGTGTAGGGGAGCCCTGTTCTGTCCCAGTGT
>NW_021604569.1:26429-56921 GCF_004785775.1 Grammomys surdaster | reverse complement strand
TGTCCCAGTGTAGGGGAGCCCTGTTCTGTCCCAGTGTAGGGGAGCCCGCCTGCTCCTTCTGCTCTCTTGCATCGTCCTTTCCTTCCTCTCCCCTCTGCATTCTGACTAGTGCTCTCCTAGTATTTTCAGTTGCCTTATAATTTCTAAGTTATTCCACTCTGCATTCTCTTTTTCTTTTAGTGATTATTTATTTATTTACATATCAAATGTTGTCCCCCTTCTCTTTCTTCCCTCTGCAACTGCCCATCTCATCCTCCTTCCCCTTTGTCTCTAAGAGGGTGCTCCCCTACCCATCCACCCACTCTGCCTCACCCCTCTAACATCCCTCTTCCCTAGGGCAACAGGCCTCCACAGGACCAAGTGCCCCGCTCCTATTCATGCCAGATGAGGCAATCCTCTGCTACATATGTAGCTGGAGCCATGGACCCACCCGTGCATTCTCTTTGTGGATCAGTCCCTGGGAGCTCTCGGGATCTGGTTAGTTGATATTGTTCTTCCTATGGGGTTGCAATCCCCTTCAACTCCTTCATTCCTTCCCCATCTCTTCCATTGGGCTCCCAAGGCTCAGTCCAATGGTTGGCTGTGAGCATCTTCCTCTGTATTTGTCAGGCTCTGGCAAAGCCTCTCAGAGGACAGCCTTACTAGGCTCCTGTCTGCAAGTACTTCTTGGCATCAGCAATAGTGTCTGGGTTTGGTGTCTGCAGATGGGGTGGATCCCAAGGTGAGGTGATCTCTGGATAGCCTTTCCTTCAGTCTCTGCTCCATTTTTTGTCCCTGCATTTCTTTTAGACAGGAACAGTTCTGGGTTAAAGATTTTGAGATGGGCGGGTGGCCCTTTCCTGCAGTCTCCTTCTGATCGTGCTCACTCCTCCTGCTCTGAGGTCACAATGCTCTTGCTCCTAAATGCCTTTACTTCTGAGTTCTTCTTGAGTTCAGTTCTGTCTAACAAGTTCTCTTTTCCTTTTTGCCCTCAGCGGCACTTTAGATATCTTTCAGAACACATGATCTCATGGTAAAAAAGATCACCACAAATTTACACATAAATTCAAATCATAAATCAAATAAGTTTATGACAGAGAGTGTTTACATGCATATTTAGTAGGAGAAATTATCTGGCTAAACATTCATCATCTGTCACCAGCTCTACAGGTTCATGGAGAGTTAAAACCATAACTTTTTAACTAAGTTATTAGTGAAGTTTTGTATAGATAAGCCCAGTCAATATTTTATCTTCTATCCTTGTACCTGTAGTAAATTGTTAGTCCCCCCTCCTTTCCCCAAAGAATAAATAAAAAATTTTTATTTTTGAAACGTTATTTTCAAAGTGAACCAAGGTAGCTAGGTGGCCTAAAAAGAATATCCATAAAATATATGGCAACCATGGTCTTTAAACCCACTGTGAAAAGGCTGGTCAATTCAAAGTTAAATAATGTAGAAAACATGTTTCAGTAGCATCAATTATAATATAAAGTTAAGACTAAAGCACCAAGGAGATGAAGACAGTATTCTTTTGCTGAAGGAAGTGCAATCTGAGCTGGAGGGCTGTGTCATGGTAGAGCCTAACATAATATTATAGAGAACTGTCTACTAACACTTCTCACTCTACAGCTTATAGAAGCTAAGGAAGATTAGAAATAGACCTGGATGAAAAATAGCCCACACACTTGCTCAGAATATTTATTAGATACTGCCCTATGTGCTTGCAGGAAAAAAAAGATTCTGGCTATACCCCTTTCTCGAGCAACTTCCTGAACCAAGGATTCTAGGGACTCTAATTTAATCTTAAATAAGGCAAACCATATCTGGGTAGAATGGTACTCATGTACCAGATTTGACACTACAAGTATATGCTGGCCAGGGAGGAAGGGAAGGGTCTAGTGAGAATGGTCCAGGTACTAGATGAAAGAAAACAAGACTGGCCTTCATCCACAACAGCACTGGTTAAAAAGGATAAAATAAATAAGAATCTAAAAAGAGAGGAGGTAAGGATAGTCATGGAGCAAAGAAGGTCAAGAACTGGTTCCCCTAAATTACAGAGATGTAGAAAGAACCAGAGTAGCAACTTGAGTTTTCAGGGAAAAAGGGGAATTAGAGTGTAGCACCTATGGACAGGAAAAGCCCAAGGCTTTGTTTTCAACCCGGCTAATCCTTCAGAGAATTCCAAAGAAAGGCAAGGTGATATGGTGACAAGCCTCCAGCCCCTGCCCAGGCTACATTTCTTCTCATTCGCAGAGGCCCTGCCCAACAGAAGCACAGAGTCATAGGACTTAGCTCCTGCTCCCCAGACACAAGGGAGGGAGATATGTTGGGTAACGTGCAGGTCCCACGTCTGCTGTAAGAACCATCATGGATATACTGCTCTGGGGTCAAGGGAGCACAGTCTGAGATCCGGGGGACAGCTGGAGCTAGCTCGGGGGTCCCCAGGCCTGCAGGGTGGCTAGAGACCATCTGGTTCTCAAGCCCTTGGGCACCCAGGCACCACTGGAAGCTGTGGAAGAGCTGAGGATGAAGTGGGAGCCCCTGGGCTGGACTGGCCCGTGGCCGAGGGGAGAAAGGGGGATAAGCCCTGGCTGCGCCCCACAGGGAGAGTCCTTGGCTTGGCTGCAGGAAGCTTGCTTGGGTTGGTGGTTGCAGTGGCTGTGGGAACACAGGGGTCTTCTGCGGCTCCGAAGGCAAAGGCCTTCTCTATGGCTCCCCACAGAGGATCCCGATAAGTAGAGACAGTCTGTGGCTTTACCACGCTTATTGTCATGGCAGAAAGTAGATGAGAAAACCATACCCCAGCTTCTCAGGGCAGGCCTGAGGTTGAAGACCTTTTGCAGGGAGGAGTATCTGGGAAGGAAGCTGAATTGACTAAGCCCTTCTGGCCTTTAGGTACCTCATTAATATGGAGATCTGTCTTGAATCTGCGTGGCCACAGGTCATGTCCTCTACCTGTGGAGGCATTACGGGGCATTGCCCTACATGACTGAAGGACACAAATCTATGGAGGGCTGGGGCCTCGCGTTAGGAGCCTGGAGGCTGGGGGTGTGGCGAAATGCCTACCGTCTCTTAGGGTCACCTGGGATCCCTTAGGATCACAGAGGTTTCCAGCCTGTGCTCTACCAGAAACCAGACTGCCTTTCAAGGTCCACAGAGATACAAGGCACAAAGTCACTGGGAATTGGGGAACATGAGTACTGCCATATGTAACATTTTTTGGGGGAGTGGGAAGAAGTGAAATGCCCCAAAAGGGATACCTTCCTTCACCTGGCAAACAATTGGACTGTTTTTGTTTTGTTTTGGTTTTTTTTTTAAAAGACTTATTTATTTATTATATATGAACACACTGTAGCTGTCTTCAGACACACCAGAAGAGGGCATCAGATCTCATTACAGATGGTTGTGAGCCACCATGTGGTTGCTAGGATTTGAACTCAGGACCTCTGGAAGTGCAGTCAGTGCTCTTAACCACTGAACCATCTCTCCAGCCCGAATTGGCCTGTTTTTAACAGCATGAAGCATGATGGAGTAAGATTCATAGAAAAAGCCTTCAGAACAGATGCTCAGCTGATATGGCACAGTCTTGAATGGGATGTAGAGAGTGTGAGAACATCATGGGAGTGTCCAGCTCTACACACATCATTTTGGTGACAGTAATTTCTCTGACTACTGTATTGCAGCTGTTGAATGTGGAAAGATAGATGTGTTGAAGCTGTTGCTTCAACATGGAGCAAATGTCAACGGATCCCATTCTATGTGTGGATGGAATTCCTTACACCAGGCTTCTTTCCAGGTAGTCTCTGAACTTACTATTTCATTTTCATGTCAATTGTATTTCTTACCCTTTTCTATACAGTTTTTTGCTTTCTAGTATAGTATAGAAAAGGCAGGCTAAATGCTAACGATCATTCTAAATAAGCCAGCTGTTACAGTGGCTGGGGCAGCTTTGGATTATAGGGTTTATCTAAGTAACTATCATAATATGTGGAGAATGGTATGTTTTATTGTAACTATGTATGATTAGAAAACATGATAGTTCCCTGTTGCTTGAGTTAGCAAACTTTGTGGGACTAATGACTGTAATTGAAAGAGGCCAGTATTTAATGTGTTTACATTTAATAGACTGTGTAGAAGTGTAGAGTAATCTGATGTTGTATCTTTTTCATCCAATATAACAAGATATTGCATTTGTTTTGAAGTTTTTCTTTACTGAGAAAATAAGAAAAGTAAAACACAATGAGAAAGAGTTTTTAACTAACTTAAAAATATGTGTCTGTGCTTTAGGGAAATGCTGAGACTATAAAACTGCTTCTTGAACAAGGAGCAGACAGAGAATGCCAAGATGACTTTGGAATCACACCTCTGTTTGTGGCTGCTCAGTATGGGAAGCTAGAGAGCTTGCGCATTCTTATTTCATCTGGTAAGAAGCATAGCCTTTGTGCCCAGAAGATCATGGGTTTTAACTGTGTTCTTAGAGAAGAATGATTCTTGAATCAGGTGATGAAATTTATGTAAGTAGCAACTAAAAGTGCACATAGTTGACGTCAGTCCTAGTTATTACTACATTATGTTACCAGGTAAAGGTTTCTCTGTGACTACAATTACAGATGTAGCATTTCCAAAAAAAATTGGGTGACTATGTCATTCTTTTTATTGTCTGACCTGAAGAGTTCACCAAAGAAGGGTTTTTAAAGTCTTAGGGAGTGTGCTGACAGAGCTAGGAAACCACAGAGAGTTAGAGGAAAACACATACCAACAGATTTGCTGAGTTACATAGTGAATTCCAGGACAGCCAGGACTTCATAGAGAGACCCTGTCTCAAACAAACAAACATTCTAAAACAAAAAACAAAAACAAAAAAATTCACAAAACCAACCAACCAACCAAACAACAACCAAAACAAAACAAAACCAAAACCCCCAAAATCTCTACATATTTAAGTCAAGATAGAAAGTGAAAAAAATAAACCTTCATGATGTTCAAGGTGAAGGTATCTGAGAAATTATGAGCCTGTACTTTAAAGATGAGGACTCCTGAATAACTTCCTAAAGTTATCCTGTTTACATTCAGACACCCAGACTCTGGGTGTTAAGTCCTGGCACAATCAGTATTTCTTTTTTAAATTTTTTTCTTCTCTAAACTTTTTAAATATCATTATTTAGAAGGTATGAAGGTCTGTTTCTAATGTAATCATGTAAACTACTTTACCTTCAGTTTCTTACTTTTTAAATGTTTCAGTTGTAGTCTTACAGAAACTGGTTCCTTATTATTTCTGATACTTTGAAGTTGTCAGTCAAACTAGAAGTTTGGCTTTTTTAAAAAAAAAGCAGGTCCCACTGTTAACTTCAGCTTTTCTCATTGATTATATTTTTCTCTCTGAAGCTGACAGGAAGAAGAGGCACTCGAGTCAAGAAGAGTCTAGTTGCCTAGCATATTTGCAATTCAGGAAGTTTCCACACAGTCTTTCATTCACCCTGTGTCGCTTGTTCGAGGTGTTCTGAATAAAAGATAGTCAATCTTCCCCATTTTTGATGGTGTTTTTTCTAATGAAATATATAATATATTTGAGAAATTTAAAAATTGGCACAATCATGTGATAGTATGAGTCCTGACATATTTCATATTTAATATGTTATTTGCTAGTGAGGTGATTTGGGGAAATAGGCTTTTTTTTTTAACAATTTCAGAAGTGTCTCAACAATTAAGGCCATTTTCAGCTCTTTTAAATATTTTTGTTTGTTTTTGTTTGTAGAAATAGGATCTCAGTATGTAGTTTTGGCTGTCCTGGAACTCATTATGTTGACCAGACTGACCTCACAGAGAACTTTTACTCTGTCTCAAACACCACCATGCCTGGCTGCCTTTTCAAATTATATATAGTATAAGCCGGGCAGTGGTGGCACACGCCTTTAATCCCAGCACTTGGGAGGCAGAGGCAGGAGGATTTCTGAGTTGGAGGCTAGCCTGGTCTACATACATACAGAGTGAGTTCCAGGACAGCCAGGGCTACACAGAGAAACCCTGTCTCGAAAAACCAAAAAACAAACAAACAAACAAAAAACCAAATTGTATATAGTATAAAGGTGAATTCTAAAATATCGTTTATGTTCTTACTAATGCAGAAAAACTATGTAAACAATTCTCAACAGGTTAGTAAAATAAGGTAAAAACAGGTTAGTAAAAACAGGTTAGTAATATTTCTCACTAGCATCTGGTAAGGATTTAAGCTGCTGTACTATGAAAACCTTTTATGGCAGCTTGAAATTTATGTTTTCAGCTTTCTTTCTTCTTCTTTTTAAAAACATCTATGTGTTGCCGGCCAGCTGCCACAGTCAACCGGGTTCACCTGAAAGAGAGGCTGGGAATGGAAGAAGGGACAGGAGGGCGGGAAGAGATGAAGCAGGGCAAAGGTTTCTGATCGAGGCTCAATGCTTTAATGTTCATCTTTCAATTTAAAGGGAAAGCCCCACCTCCACCATCGAACCCCTTCTTGCTTCAGCCCAGCGTGGGTGAGGGGAATCCATCCTTAATCTCAGGCCGGAGGTGTCTCAAGGCAAGGCTCAGCTCCTGTAGCAGCAGGTCCTGGGTCTGCCAAGGTGGTTAACACCTGAGTCCTATTGTTTTGGTCTGCTGTGGTAAACAAAGTCTCTCAGGCCTGCTCAAGGCTGGGGGAAGGGCACGTCTATGTCCATTATTGGTTAAGTATTTTGTTTTGTGTTAGGTGCAAATGTCAATTGCCAAGCCTTGGATAAAGCTACACCTTTGTTTATTGCTGCACAAGAGGGTCATACAAAATGTGTGGAACTTTTGCTGTCCAGTGGGGCGGATCCTGATCTTTATTGTAATGAAGACAATTGGCAATTACCTATTCATGCTGCTGCACAAATGGGCCATACAAAGTAAGTGCTCAAAACGGAATAAAATTGGTCTCAGAATTAAAAGCTGATAAAGAGTAGATATGGCCGGGCGGTGGTGGTGCACGCCTTTAATCCCGGCACTTGGGAGGCAGAGGCAGGCGGATTTCTGAGTTTGAGAGTTCGAGGCTAGCCTGGTCTACAGAGTGAGTTCCAGGACAGCCAGGGCTGCACAGAGAAACCCTGTCTCGAGGGGGAAAAAAAAAAAAGAGTAGATATGAGTCAGACCCTTTACCCCCAGGTAAAATGCTTGGTCATTCCTTTCTGAAACCAGTTTTTGGGATGCTTAAATTTACTCCTCGTCTTCCCCATACTTTTTCTTTTCTCTCTTTTTCTGTTTTTGCTCTGGTTAGCTCCTCTACCTCTTTCATTTTCCCACTCTGAGGGAGAGTGACTGTATGTAAATGGTGTAGATATTGGAGCAAAGGAATTTCCTTAGCTGATGTCCGTTCTTTCCCTTTCTTGCTAGTTTTATTTCCGACACCTTTAACTAGCAATCTGATGGTCTTACTAATTTGCACTATCTCCCTGTTTGCAGAAAGAGTGTGTGATCCTTTTCGAATGGAGTCTTTCTTTGTGTGGGTCGCGTCCTCTACCCCATCTTAAGCCCTTTGACTAGACTTTTACCTTACCTCATGTCTAGTCGAGTATCTTCCCTGTCTCTGTTGCTCTTTCTTTGCTAGAAGTCCCTAGGAAATTATTAGTGTGTTTTGGAAAAAGTATTGGTGAGTAGGGAAATTTTAGAGTTAGTGACCTAGTTATGTTAATAAGAATAAGGCTTCCTCTCATAAATCAGTATGGACAGATTTAAAAATCATGTTTACAGTCTTTAGGGTCATAGTTCCACAATAGTGCTTCTAATACATACCATTAATGTTTAATTAAAAATAATAAAATGATCATTATGTTTAGACAGTAGGAAAACAAAGTCCACAAACTGACTATTTTGTCACCAGGTAGCAAAGGTCAAAAGTCTTTGAAAGCATGTTTGCCTTGTGACAGTATTTTCTAGCCCTTCTTTAAAACTCAGATATGTTCATTTAAAAGGTGCCAAACAAATTCTAGTTTTAATAAAATACTTGTTTCAGTATTTGGTAGTTCTTCTAAATGCTTTCTAAAATTTATTATCCTTTGAGACTTTCATCCATGTTTTGAACACTTTAGCCCTTCTCTAGCCTTTTCCTGGTTCATACCCCCTTATCACTCAATTTGTGTCCTTTACAAAAAACTTTAAACCCATTTCTTCTAATTTTTGATAAACTTATTTAGCAAAAAAAAAAAAATCACTAAACAGTTGTACTTAGTTTTAAATTGATAACCAAAGCTCTCATAGGAGTGTGTGCTTAATTGTGCTCAGCTTTGAGAAGTCCACTCCACTGGTTTCATACGTAGCCTACTTGAAAGGTAGTCCATCTGTGATCTCAGTTCTTCAGTGTTACTTTAGGTCTGTTTTATGGAAGGAAAGGCAGCCAAGAGAAACAGTCCTAGAAAGGAGGGCAATTTCCCAGCTGCTTAGTCCGTAGACTTCCGTCTTCAGAGCTGAGCAGTCTTCTCTGCAGCTGATTTCTGAGGTGAGGTTACAGACAATCTAAGAACTACATTTTAGCCATCTTTTTTCGAGCATTCTCTGTCTAGCAATTGCTTCTTTATAAATGTACCTCAGATATTAGTGCTTATATTTTTTCTGAGATTGCAATATTTTACTGTAAGTTATAGTTCCTGTGATAAAAATTATAATTTCTCATTCATGTCATTTGCCATATTTAAAAATTCTTATTAATGGGAAACCAAACTTGATTAATATTTAAGAAGGAAATATTTCATTTTATTTTCTGTTATTATTTGTTTGTATGTGAAACAGAGCCTTGCTGAGTAGCCCTGGCTCCTAGAATTTATTATTCAACTGTGGTAGGCCTTGAAGTCCTGCTTCAATCTCTGACTGCTAACTTACAGGGTTGTGTCACCACATCTGTCTGCCCATTATACAGTCCCCAGTGCTGGGAATTGAACCCAGACCTGCCAGCATAATAGACAGAGACTCTACTTCTGGGCAATATCCCTAGCCCCTCATTTTCTTAACTAGTTTATATTTAGTGTACTAAAAATTTTAAATAATTTATTAGGTCCTGAAATACCAAACATAAAATTGGCATAGGTCATGATGGTGGTAAGACAAATAACAGTTAATGAGGAAATATTTACCATATTACTCAATTCTTTTTTAGGCCTATTTAAGTTTTGCATTAAGCAATAGTCCAGGTAACATTTCATAGTAGCTATGAAGCATATAGATATTTATTGGAATTTGAAAGTGTAAGAAAGACAGAAAGATGTCTTTAAATCATCCAGTCAGTGGGTGACTCTTAAAATATGTATGGGAAAGATGTTGCCTACTCTTATGCACCTGAAAATATTAAATATTCTTCCATTTGTGTATTTGAAGGACCTTGGACTTGTTAATACCAGTTACTAACCGGGCTTGTGACACTGGACCAGACAAAGTGAGCCCTGTTTACTCTGCAGTGTTTGGTGGCCGGGAAGAGTGCTTGGAAATGTTACTGCAGAATGGCTATAGCCCAGATGCACAGATGTGCCTGGTGTTTGGATTCAGTTCCCCTCTGTGCATGGCTTTCCAAAAAGAGTATGTACATTTGTTACATTTTACTTGTTTTTAATTCCCAAGCAACTTTTGTTCATAGTGGAAACTTGATATCTCTGTTAGTACTAAGTTGATAACTGGGAAGAAGTTGGCTACAATATCTGTTGTTTAGCTTAGTGAGGTGGATAATGCCAAATGGTTTGCCTTTCCCCTTTGGACCTGGATTACACTTTTAGTTTAACAGTTTTAGGAAATACTTTAAATGTGTTAGTGTAAATGCAAGCCTACTCTGATGTCTTTAAAACGATTCAAGAATCAGAAAGGAAACTTCATCAAGTAAGGTACTGACTGCTTCAGGTTATTTAACTTTAAATACCCCCCCCCGCCTTTTTAAGTTTACAAGCCTTAGAATACTGTGGTTTTCAGATACTGTTATGTTACATTTAATATTACGTTAGCATTTTCATAATAATTATTTTCATAATAATTATATTTTAACAGTCAAGTATTAATTTTCATACTCTGCTCTAGTTCTTTGAAGTAAAATAATGAAGAGTTAGTGCTATATTAGTATTTGGCCAGTAATTTGACTTTGGAGCTCCTAAGGCTTTAAAATAGACATCATTAGCTAGATGTGGTAGCTCATACCTTTAATCCTTGTAGGCAGAAGAAGTCAAGCTTAGGTACATGGTGAGGTCCAGGACAGCCAGAGCCATGTAGAAAGACCTTGTTTTTAAAAAAATCAAAACAAGAACAACAACAAAAAGGCATTGAGAATATGTGGATGGGGAAATAACTCAGTCAATAAAAAAGACTTGAGTTTGTTCATTCCACAGAATCTACATTAAATACTGACTGGGTGTAATAGTGTGTACTTTTCATCCCAGTGCTAGGGAACAGGCAGGTGACTGAAGGATCCTGAGGGAACTGGCCAGCTAGTCTAGTCTGATGTTGATTTCCAGACCAGTGAAAGACTCTTATTTCAAAGTAAATGGATGGTCTTCCTGAGAATGACACCCAGGGTTATCATGTAGCCTCCACATAGCACACATACACAGACACTCACTCACACAAATAATAAAGACTATAAGAAAAAACATATAAAGTTATGCCTGTGCTCCATTAAAAATGCTAATCAGTTGTGTAGATGGATGCTATTCTTTTAAGGTCTTACCATTTATTTGTTACTCTTAATAACACTTTAATTATGTTATGTGCATGGGTGTTTTGCCTGCATGTATGTACATGCACTGCATTTTTACAATGTCCACAGAGGCCAGAAGAGGGAACATATAGACAGTTGTTAGTTGCTATGTGTGTGCTGGGAATGGAACCTAGGTTCTCCTCCAGATTAGCAGCCAGAGCTATAAACTGATGAACCATCTCCCCAGCCTCAAGACTCTTACATTTGACTGCACCGACACTTAGAAGTGGAAGCTGTCAGTGAGGATAATCTATATCGCTTGACAATCTGTTCCTGTTTTGTTCTCTTGGCCAGAAGTTTAGCATAGCCTTCTTACTTTCTCAGTGTGTTGTTTCTTCAGAGCCATATGCTAGCAATTATGCTGCAGGACACTTGAAGTTAACAAACACTGAATCTTGTGGACTTTGGTCTTGGGCTTTTTACATTCTTTGTTTATGGCTTTCTGACAGCATATTGACAACATCATCTTTGAAAGATCGAACAATTTTCAGATGTTACTTGTTCTTTGGGCTTTGAACACTAGTTCAGGAATACTTAGATTGACATCCAGAACACATCCCCAAACAGACTGATACATTCTATCTCTAGTTCTCCTTGGTCTAATAAAGCACCCCTTATTCAACAACAGGTACATTCTGCTGTGGGGCAAGGCATCCATCTTCATGGGAAAACATTTGCTGTACCCACCACAAGCTTAAACCACAGGCCTTTTCCACTTCCCTCACCCAAAACCTTAACCTGACTCCTGAGGCCAAAGATCCTATTATTTTTAGTGATGTAGAAGTGGTTACAGATATACTACAAACTTAATTGACTTTGTTGGAATCTTATTGTAGTGAATTTTTAATCTGCTAATTGTTCATCTGATTAGCGCTCCCATTGGGCGATCGAGCTTCTAAGCCATCCACCAGAGCTGTCTGGATTCATGGATGAAAGACACATGCACGTGTACACACACACACACACACACACGTCAGCTTAATTTTTAATATGCCTTACTAGTTCAATAGCTGGGCACTTCCAAACATCCTCACAGCTAGAACACACTCCCCTCCGGTAACCCTGTGTTAACATTTTCTGTTTATTATGAGTTCCACTTTAATCACAACTTGAATAATTTCCTAGAATTTCATTCTATAAACCCTCTCATGTTATCTCCTCAGCTTCCAGGGTTCTCCTTTCATGCCTTCCTTCTTCAAGGATTACTTGTACATACCATCATAGATTGCTGCTGCCCTTCTTCTTCCTCCTTTTGTTCTCCCTCTCTCTCTCCCTTTTGAGAAATGCTCATTTTGTTCTTTGTGCTGAGCTCTTGCCCTCTCACCTTATAAGTCTAGTATGAAGTGGGTCATTCAACAGTGTTCTTGTGATTGCGCTACCTTGCAATGATTTGTTTTGTGTTTTTCTAGAATTAGGCAGCATGCTTCATTCTGTTTACAAGATTGAGACAGATAATGTTTAGTGGGCAAGGTAATTACATAGGCTTCTAGCATTAATTGAAATTGTACAGGGCAGTCTGTTTTCTCCTTTGAGTTCTAAAAAGCTAGTAAATAACATTAGTTGATTAGTGTAACGGCCGTTTCTTTTGTAATGGCGGTCAGGTTCTGCTACTTTGTAAAGGCCGGCCGGTTCTGCTGCTCCGATCCGCAGGTCAGGGTCTAGCAAGAGAGAGAGTGGGGACGGAGAAAGGGGGAAAAAGGGGCGAGAGACGCAAAAGATAGATACAAGACAGAGTCCGGTGGAGTCTCTTCAAGTCTCTTCTTTATTCTCCTCTCTTCTATATATATTCTCCTACTTTCTTCAGTCTCCTGACACCTCTCACTTTCTCACTCCTTCCACCTTCCACCTTCTACCTCCTACCTCCTACTTCCTACTTCCTACTTCCATCTACCTCCTACCTTCTACCTCCTACCTCCTCAATAGAAGGGAAATCCTGGGTATTTATACCCTTTACCACGTGACTTGCCCTCGTGGACAAGCTCAACTGAAGCCACTACGTCACATGCCTTGTAGCCATGGATACCAGGAGCACCTTGCAGCTGGGGGCACTAAACAGTGTAACAAGATGTTTATCAGAGTGCACTCAGCTATTGCAGTCTGTTGAAACAAGTCTCTTGTCAGGGTATATGGCTTGAGATGGCTGTAAAGATGATAGCCACTTTCGGCTAAGAGTCGGCTCCCAACAGATTAGTACCATAAGAGAACTCAGTTGGTTCATATGAAATATATTGACAAAACTGAAACATTGTTCCTATTCTTTAAGAATTTATTTATAGCCGGGCAATGGTGGCGCACGCCTTTAATCCCAGCACTTGGGAGGCAGAGGCAGGCGGATTTCTGAGTTCGAGGCCAGCCTGGTCTACAGAGTGAGTTCCAGGACAGCCATAACTATACAGAGAGACCCTGTCTCGAAAAAACCAAAATAATAATAATAATAATAATAATAATTTATTTATGCCGGGCAGTGGTGGCGCACGCCTTTAATCCCAGCACTTGGGAGGCAGAGGTAGGCGGATTTCTGAGTTCGAGGCCAGCCTGATCTACAGAGTGAGTTCCAGGACAGCCAGGGCTACACAGAGAAACCCTGTCTCAAAAAGCAAAAAAAAAAGGATTTATTAATTTTTTTTATTTGACATAAAAACATGTATTTACTAAGAAACATTTAGAAAGTTAACCAAACACTTGCATTATGTTTTTAGCTATAGTTAATTGAATAGTTATTTTGTAAACGTTGCATCAGAGATAGAGATGGTGAAAAAACTACCATCCCCATATGACTGATTTGTACAGCACACCATAAGAATCTGCTTCATATTAGCATGATGGTTTATAACCTCTGCGCTGTACTAAACAGCTACTAGCTGTTTAGTTTATTAGTGTTTATTAGTGGCTATTAGCAATATAACCATGGCAGGGCTACAGCTAAAGGCACATTGGTTTATGTTAACTATTCACTGTACAGTTTAAAAGCAGACCTTACATGATTTACATTGCAGTAGTTTTCCTTAAAAGGAGTTGTGTGCACGGTTAAATACTGTATAGGAAAAACTGTCAGAACCAACTTATTTATTATCATCTTGTTCTTCCTCTTCATCTCCCTTATCTTCCCCCTCTTCTCTTTCTGCGCTTTTCATTCTTTACAATTCTTTTTGTGCTGCACCGCATTCTTTGTTAGCTCCTTAGGCAGCAGTATCCTCTGCACATTTTTCCTTCAGCTCTGCAGTCCCTTTTCTCAAAGGGTGTTTGTCACCTGCAGCAGTGAGTTTCATATCCTTTCCTGTCTCCTTGCAGCATCGCCAATGAATCATGTAGGGCATTCTTTGTCATCTGTGCTACTCAGCACAGAACATTTAGGTGGCAGGATGTCAGGGGCAGCCCTGCTTACACACTGAAGGCCTAAAATCAGCCATAGGCCTGACCTACATGCCTGCTAGCACCAACTCTTGGATCTCTGTGGAAAAACACTGCAACAGATAGCTAGAAGTTATTGTAAACAAGCAGCTTTGGTGTCTTGGAGTCCCTGAACTTCCTTTTTTCTTCTCTCTGGAGGGACAGTGAATTTCCTGTTTCTCATAACAAACCTTGAACACTTGTGTTACATCTTCAAAGTTTCCTGGTTCTTCAGCAGACACAGTCTTTCATGACTCTAATACTTCTGACAAAACACTGGAGGCTGACTGAAGCATGGGAGTACTTCTATACTCCTCCTAACAAGTTTGCACAAAAAAACAGAACATTTCAGCATCTCCTTTGCCCATGCTTACTTGTTTCTTGTCATTGAGGTAGCTTTCCCTTTCCCTGACACTGTCTCTGTGGAGGTCTGTGTGTTATAATGGCGGTCTGTTAAGTCTGCTATGAACATAGTTGAGCATATGTCCTTGTTATATGTTCGAGCATCTTCTGGGTATATGCCTAGGAGTGATATAGCTGGATCCTCAGGTAATGCTATGTCCAATTTTCTGAGGAACCGCCACACTGATTTCCAAAGTGGTTGTACCATCTTGCAGTCCCACCAACAATGGAGGAGTGTTCCTCTTTCTCCACACCCTCGCCAGCATCTACTATCACCTGAGTTTTTAATCTTAGCCATTCTGACTGGTGTAAGATGGAATCTCAGGGTTGTTTTGATTTGCATTTCCCTGATGACTAAGGACACTGAACATTTCTTTAGGTGCTTCTCGGCCATTCGAGTTTCTTCCGTTGAAAATTCTTTGTTAAGCCGGGCAGTGGTGCCGCACGCCTTTAATCCCAGCACTTGGGAGGCAGAGGCAGGCGGATTTCTGAGTTCGAGGCCAGCCTGGTCTACAGAGTGAGTTCCAGGACAGCCAGGACTACACAGAGAAACCCTGTCTCGTAAAAAAAAAAAAAAAAAAAAAAAAAAAAAAAAAAAAAAATGTTAAGCTCTATACCCCATTTTTTAATAGGGTTATTTGGTTGTCTGGAGTCTAATTTCTTGAGTTCTTTGTATATATTGGATATTAGCTCTCTATCAGATGTAGGATTGGTAAAGATCTTTTCCCAATTTGTTGGTTGTCGTTTTGTCCTGTTGACAGTGTCCTTTGCCTTACAGAAACTTTGCAATTTTATGAAGTCCCATTTGTCAATTCTTGATCTTAGAGCATATGCCATTGGTGTTCTGTTCAGGAACTTTTCCTCTGTGCCCAAGTATTCGAGGCTCTTCCCCACCTTCTCTTCTATTAGTTTCAGTGTATCTGGTTTTATGTGAAGTTCCTTTATCCACTTAGACTTGAGCTTTGTACAAGGAGATAAGAATGGATCAATTTTCATTCTTCTACATGTTGTCCTCCAGTTGAACCAGCACCATTATACAGATCTTTCACTTGCTTGGCTAGAGTCACACCAAGGTATTTTATATTATTTGTGACTATTGTGAAGGGTGTCATTGCCCTAATTTCTTTCTCAGCCTGTTTATCCCTTGAGTAGAGGAAGGCTACTGGTTGAGTTAATTTTATATCCAGCCACTTTGCTGAAGTTGTTTATCAGGTTTCATAGAACAAATTGGGTAATGTTCCTTCTGTTTCTATTTTGTGGAACAGTTTGAAGAGAATTGATAGTGGTTCTTCTTTGAAGATCTGATAGAATTCTGCACTAAACCCATCTGATCCTGGGATTTTTTTGGTTGGGAAACTTTTAATAACTGTTTCTATTTCTTTAGGGGTTATGGGACTGTTTAAATAGTTTATCTGATCCTGATTTAGCTTTGGTACCTAGTATCTGTCTAGAAAATTGTACATTTCATCCAGATGTTCCAATTAGGTTGAGTATAGGCTTTTATAGTAGGATCTGATGATTTTTTAAATTTCCTCAGTTTCCATTGTTATGTCTCCCTTTTTATTTCTGATTTTATTAATTTGGAGACTATCTCTGTGTCCTCTGGTTAGTCTGACTAAGGGTTTATCTATTTTGTTGATTTTCTCAAAGAACCAGCTCCTGGTTTTGTTGATTCTTTGTATAGTTCTTTTTGTTTGGACTTGGTTGATTTCAGCCCTGAGTTTGATTATTTTCTGCTGTCTTTTCCTCTTGGGTGTATTTGCTTCTTTTTGTTCTAGAGCTTTCAGGTGTGCTGTCAAGCTGCTACTGTATGCTCTCTCCAGTTTCTTTTTGAAGGCACTGAGTTATGAGTTTTCCTCTTAGCACTGCTTTCATTGTGTCCCATAAATTTGGGTATGATGTGCCTTCATTTTCATTAAATTCTAAAAAATCTTTAACCAAGTTATTATTGAGTAAGTGTTGTTCAGCTTCCATGTGTATGTGGGTTTCTGTTGTTTTTGTTGTTATCAAAGACCAGCCTTAGTCCGTGGAGATCTGATAAGATGTAAGGGGTCATTTCAATCTTTTTGTATCTGTTGAGGCCTGTTTTGTGACCAATTATATGGTCCATTTTGGAGAAGGTAACATGAAGTGCTGAGAAGAAGGTATATTCTTTTGTTTTAGGATGTAATGTTCTATAAATATCTGTTAAATCCATTTGGTTCATAACTCTTGTTAGTTTCACTGTGTCTCCATTTAGTTTCTGTTTCCATGATCTGTCCATTGCTGAGAGTGGGGTGTTGAAATCCCCCACTATTATTGTGTGAGGTGCAATGTGTGCTTTGAGCTTTAGTAAAGTTTTCTTTATGAATGTGGATGCTGGAGTTGGGGATTTAGCTCAGTGGTAGAGCACTTGCCTAGCAAGTGCAAGGCCCTGGGTTTGGGCCTCAGCTCTGAAAAAAAAAAAAAAGACAAAATGAGTGTGGGTGCCCTTGCATTTGGAACATAGATGTTCAAAATTGAGAATTCATCCTGGCAGATTTTTCCTTTGACAAGTATAAAGTGTCATTCTTATCTTTTTTGATAACTTTTGGTTGCAAGTCCATTTTATTTGGTATTAGAATGGCTACTCCAGCCTGTTTTTTGGGATCATTTGCTTAGAAACTTTTTTCCAGCCTTTTACTCTGATCTTTTGGGTATATGCCCAAGAGTGGTATAGCTAGGTCTTTGGGTAGATCTATTTCCAATTTTCTAATGAACCTCCAGATTCATTTCCAGAGTAGTTGTACCAGTTTGCAATTCCACCAGCAATGGAGGAACACACATTCCCACCAACATGTGCTGTTACCTGAGTTTTTGATCTTAGCCATTCTGATTGGTGTAAGGTTGAATCTCAGGGTCGTTTTGATTTGCATTTCCTTGATCACTAAAAACTTTTAAACATTTCTTTGTGTTACTTGGCCATTTGAGATTCTTCTGTTGTGAATTCTCTGTTTAGTTCTATCTCCCTTTTTTTTTGATTGGGTTGTTTGGTCTTTTGGAGGTTAGCTTCTTTTGTTCTTTATGTATAGGCCTTGGGCTATTTTGGTTTGGAGTTTTTTAGTCACCTTCCATGTCCTTAGGGGATATGGACCTGTTTGAATAGTGTGATGGGCTTATATATGCTTGGGCCAGGGAAGTGGCACTATTAGGAGGTGTGGTCTTGTAGTGTGTCACTGTGGGTGTGGCTTTAATACCCTTGTCCTATCTGCCTGGAAGTCAGTCTTCCACTTGCTAACTTCAGAGGAAGAGGTAGAACTCTCAGCTCCTCCTGCACCATGCCTGCCTAGATGCTGCCCTGCTCCCACCTTGATGATGATGGACTGAACTTCTGAACCTGTAAGCCAGCTCAATTAAATGTTGTCCTTTATAAGACTTGCCTTGGTCATGGTGTCTCTTCACTGCAGTGAAACCCTAACTAACACAGATAGTATATCTGCTCTTGATTTAACTTTTGTATGTGGTATCTGTCTAGAAAATCATCCATTTCATCTAGATTTTCTAGTTTTCTTGAGTATAAGCTTTTGTGGCTGGATCCAATGATTTTTTTTTTAATTTCTTCAGTTTCTGTTGTTATGTCTCCCTTTTTATTTCTGATTTCATTAATTTGGATACTGTCTCTGGGCCTTTAACCAGCTTTTGGTTTTGTTGATTCTTTGTATCATTCTCTTTGTTTCTATTTGGTTGATTTAGGCCCTGAGTTTGACTATTTCTTGCCTTCTACTCCTGTTTGGTATGCTTGCTTCTTTTTGTTCTAGGGCTTTCAGTTGCACTGTTAAGTTGCTAGTGTAGGATCTCTCCAGTTTGTTTACCAGGGCACTCAGTGCTATGAATTGTCTTCTGAGCACTGCTTTCATTGTATCCCATAAGTTTGGGTATGCTGTGTCATCATTTTCATTACATTCCAGGAAGTCTTTAATTTCTTTCTTAATTTCTTTCCTTACCAAGTTATCATTGAGTACAGAGTTGTTCAGTATCCATGGATATGTAGATTTTTTGCTGTTTTTGTTGTTATTGAAGTCTAGCCTTAGTCTGCGTTGATCTGATATATTGTATGGGATTATTTAAATCTTCTTGTATCTGTTGAGGCTTGTTTTGTGTCTGAATATATTGTCAGTTTTGGAGAAGGTACCGTGAGGTGCTGAGAAGAGAGTATATTCTCTTGTTTTGGGTAAAATGTTCTGTAGGAATCTGTTAAATCCACTTGGTTCATCATTTCTATTAGTTCTCACTGTATCTCTGAGTTTCTGTTTCAATGACTTGTCCATTGGTGACAGTGGAGTGTTGAAGTCTCCCACTATTATTGTGTGGGGTTCAATGTGTGTTTTGAGCTTCAGTAAAGTTTGTTTTATGACAGTGGGTGCCCTTGCAATTGTGGCATAGATGTTCAGAATTAAGACTTTCTCTTGGTGGACTTTTCCTTTGATGAATATGAAGTGTCCTTCCCAATCTTGCTTGATAACTTTTGGTTGAAAGTCTATTTTATTGGATGTTAAAATGGCTACTTCACTAGCTTGTTCCTTGTGACCATTTGCTTGGAAGACTTTTTCCATCCTTTTACTCTGTCTGAGGTAGTGTCTGTTATTGAGGTGTGTTTCTTGTATGCAGCAAAATGCTACATCTTGTTTGTGTATCCGGTCTGTTAGCTTATGTCTTTTTATTGAGGAATTGAGTCCGTTGATGTTGAGAGGTATTAAAACAGCCTTCAAATTCATGGAAACTGAACAACTCTCTACTCGGTGACCATTGCATCAAAGAAGAAATAAGGAAAAAAATTAAAGACCTTTTGAATTCAAATGAAAATGAAGGCACGTGGTAGCGCACGCCTTTAATCCCAGCACTTGGGAGGCAGAGGCAGGTGGATTTCTGAGTTTGAGGTCAGCCTGGTCTACAGAGTGAGTTCCAGGACAGCCAGGGCTACACGGAGAAACCCTGTCTGGAAAAACATATATATATATATATATGTATGTATGTATGTATGTATGTATGTATGTATGTATAAACTTCAAAAAAGAAAAAAGGAAATAACCAACATCGAAGTCTGGCCTCCATATACAAGCTTATAGATGTGAGGGCACATTAGAATGTATACACATACAAAATAAAATTTAGAAGAAGTAAATCATCTGTAATTTACTTTAAAAGTAATTCCTTAAAAGTATGACTTCAGGGGCCTTCACCTTCTGCTAGGGCAGATCACCAGCTTGTTTGCTCCTCTAAAGATCCCACAGTCTGAAGGCCTCTCAGGAGTTCTTCTGCAAGCAGGGTAACAGACCCTACAGTCTGAAGACATCCCAGGAAAACAGCTATAGGCAGGGCAACAGCTTGACTATTCCTCTGAAGACCCAACAGTCTAAAGGCCTCACAGGAGGACTGCTCCAACCAGGGCCTCAGACCTCCCAGGAGACCTATAGCAACACAGGGACACAGGAAGCAGGCTCCAGACAGAGGCACTCAGCCAGTTGATATCAGAGATAAACAGAAGGTGGCAGGCAAGCACAAGACCATAAGCAAGAGAAGTCAATATACTTTGGCATCATCAGAACCCAGTTCTCCCACCATAGCAAGCCTTGGATACTCCAACACACCTGAAATCCAGTATGGTGACCTAAAATCCTAACTCATGAAGATAATAGAGTCCTTTAAGGAGGATATAAATAACTCACTGAAAGAAATACAGGAAAACACAGGTAAGCAGGGAGAAGCCCTTAAAGAGGAAACAAATAAATCCTTTAAAGAAATACAGGAAAACACAAACAGGTGAACAAATCAGTCCAACACTTAAAAGTGGAAGTAGAAACATTAAAAAACAAAACCAAAACACAAAAACACAAATGGAGGCACACCTAGGAAAGAGGTCAGAAAATTCAGATGTAAGCATCAACAACAGAATACAGGAGATAGAAGAGAGAATCTCAGATGTAGAAGATACCTTAGAAGATATTGACACAATGATCAAAGAAAATTTAAAACATAAAAAACTCCTAATCCAAAACTTCCAGGAAATCCAGGTCACAATTGAAAGACCAAATCTAAGAATAATTGGAATAGAAGAGGGTGAAGATTCTCAGCTCAAAGAACCCGAAAACATCTTCTGTTGTTATATAGTTTAAATTTGTTTTTATCATGAATTAATCTTGTTTTCCCCCTTCTATGATAATTAAAGTTTTTCTTTTTTCCTTTTTCGATTTTTTGAGACAGGGTTTCTCCGTGTAGCCCTGGCTGTCCTGGAACTCACTCTGTAGACCAGGCTGGCCTTGAACTCAGAAATCCTCCTGCCTCTGCCTCCTAAGTGCTGGAATTAAACCACTGCCCAGCGATTAAAGTTTTTCTGAATAGAGTAGTCTGGGCTAACATCTATGGTCTCTTAGGGTCTGCAAGACATTTGCCCAGATCCTTCTGGTTTTTAGAGTCTCTTTTGAGAAGTTAGGTATAATTCTGATAGTTTTGCCTTATATGTTACTTGGCTTCTTTTCTCTTGTAGCTTTTAATATTCTTTTTCTGTTCTGTACATTTAGTGTCTTGATTTTTATTTGGCAGAAGGATTTTCTTTTCTGGTCTGATCTATTTGGTGTTTCTGCAAACCTCTTGTATGTTTATAGGCTTATCTTTCTTTAGGTTGTGGATATTTTCTTCTATGAGTTTGTTTAAGATGTTTTCTCTCCCTCTGAGCTGGAATCATCTTCCATTCCTATATTTCTTAGGTTTGTTCTTTTCATAATTTCCCAAATTTCTTGAATGTTTTATGTTAGAAACTTGTTTGATTTGGCATTTTCTTTGATTGATGTATCAATTTCTTCTGTCATCTTCTATGCCTGAGATTCTCTATTTGATTACTTGTATTCTGTTGGTGATGCTTTGTTTTTTGATCTGTTGTTTCTCTTCTGTTTTCTAGGTTTTCTATCTTCAGTATTGCCTTAGTTTATGTTTTCTTTATTTCTTCTTTTTCCATTTTCATGTTTTGAACAATGTTGTGTGTTTCTTTCACCTGTTGGATTGTATTTTCCTTTATTTTTAAGGGATTTACTGTTTCCTCTTTAAAGGACTCTGTCATCTTTGCAAGATTAGATTTGAAGTCACTCCTGCAGTTCAGGTTTGTTAGCATGTCTAGTACCACGAGTAGAATGCTTGGGTCATACGGCCCTTGTTTTTGTTGACCGTGTGTCCCTGGTTTTGCCGTCCTGGTATTCCCTGTTGGCAGTATTCCTCTGGGACGGCAGGTCGAGCTGGTAGTCTCTGATGGCAGCAGGAGTCTGAGATTTCATGTAGAGTTAATTGTTCTGCCAAGAAGCAGGCTTCCAGGGATACTGGTAGAGCTGGTAGTCCCTGATGGATTCAGGCCTCTGGTTGTCCACCTGCAGTGAGGGCTGGTGGTTTTTGATGGCTGCAGGCCTCCAGAATTGCAGATAGAGTCGTGAACCAGGCATTCTTTGAGCAGACAGGACAGGGTAGATGTCCAGAAGCTGAGATTGCTTGGGGACCCAGCGGGCAGAGGGTTGGGGTACAGGAATCTTACCTGGTTGTCTTGGGTGGCAGCAGACCTCCTAGAATACAGGCAGAGCAGTGGCCCCCCCCCTAAAATGTCATGCAGTTCCTGGATTGTAGATAGCTGTGTGGACTGGAAGATGGAGCATAGATCAGATGGGGTAGATCTCATGGCTGTTGGGAATTACCTGGTTGTTTTCTTGTGACTTTCCATCTTAGTTTTTGAGTGAAAGTTTCTCACTGAATATAGAGCTAGAATGTCTGGCTAGTGAACTCTAGGGTTCTGTTTTGTCTCTTCTACCTCTCACTCCCTTGCAGTGAGGTTAATGAGTTACTCTGCTGTGCCTGGCTTTTATTTGGGTGCAAGGGATCTAAATTCAGGACCTCATAGTTGCTTGGCAATTACTTTACTGGCTAAATCCTCCCTCTAGCCTCACTGGTTTACTTTCTATATGTATGCTTCTCTGTAGAATTTTTTTCTGTGTAGATTTCAGTGCTATTTTTTAAGACAGATTCTCCTGTATCTTAGACTGGTCTTGAACTTAACTATGTAGCCAAGGTTGGTAGAATTATGGGTGTGTACCACCATGTGCAGCTTTCAGTGCTACCGAATTCATCATGTGCAGTGTGGGGTCTCTTCTGTCTCAATTAAAGTGACCCCAGTGAAGCCTCACTCTTGCTGTCTTGCTAGTTACATTTAAAAACTGTGATCAAACTTAGCATGGAGAGACAAACCTGTAATACTATTGTATGAGGAGATAGAGGCTGAGGTATCAGGAGATGGAGGCTATCCTGAGTCACAAAGGGAGTTTGAGGTCAACCTATCTCAAACGACCAACCAACCATAAAATAACACTGGCTTAAATTTAAAAAAAAAAAAAGAAGAAGAAGAAGAATCCAAAGATTCTGTCACATGTACCAAAGTAAGTAGGTGATGCATGTGGTCACTTGATGAGGTGACCCTTAGGACAGGGGACTCCCGGTTTACTTTTTCTCCTAGCATTACTCTAAGGGAGCTGGGTAGTAGCAGAATTTTAGCTCCAGAGGCTAAAATTCTAATATAATCCCTTTTTCCAACATGAGCAATTGGCTAATTAGAACCCCTGGGCCAGAACTGGATAAAAGGAATAGTATTAGAGAAGCCTGCTGATTATGCATATGAATTTACATATTCTTAGGCTCACTGTAAGAGAGATACATAGTGTTCATAGCAAAAGTTCAAGTATGACCAAATCATCAAGTAAGCCCTTGGACCAGGCTCAGATCAACATAACAAAGACTTTGAGAACAAAAGCAACATTAGGAAGAAATACTGTATGTTGAAGGTGAAGCCGAAATTGTAGCCCAAACCTAACTCTATTATCCTCCTGCTGAGCCAAGTGAATAAAGCTACTAGTCGTCAAAGGATGACAAGATGTAGGACCCAGAATTTGCAAAACATGATATTCACATTGTTTAAGATGCAGCCTAAAATTACCTGTTATATGAAGAACCATATAGTTAATCTCAAGGAAAAGACAATTAATAGTTGTCAATCCTAAAACAATCCAGATATTAGAAATAGCAAGTAATCAAAAACAGTTTCTATTTAAGCCCCTACAGGCACATGAGTGGCTAGGCCCTGCTGAGGACCCCCAATTTTCAGGTCCCACCCACAAAACACTAACTGCCCAAACAGCTGGACCTAGCCTCTGCCCTACAGAGTAAAAAGCTGAAACTTAAGACTTGAAATCCCACCAATCACCAGGACTTGAAATCCCACCAATCGCCGGACAGTGGTGGCGGACACCTTTAATCCCAGCACTTGGGAAGCAGAGGCAGGCGGATTTCTGAGTTTGAGAGTTCGAGGCTAGCCTGGTCTACAGAGTGAGTTCCGGGACAGCCAGGGCTACACAGAGAAACCCTGTCTCAAAAAAAAAAACAAAAAAACAAACAAACAAAAAAATATCCCACCAATCTCTACCCAGGAAAGCTCCACTCTCCTCCAGGAAATCCTATAAAACTGTCTTCTGCTCAGTTCTCTGCTGCTTCTTGCCTGACAGAGGAGCCAGCCTCCTAGGATCTTAACTCGCAGTAAATCTTTTGTGTGAGGTCTGTTGTGTGACGTGACTTTGTGTGACTCCTTGGCTCTCAAATGTCAGAATACCTTTCCGTCTAAGCTGTAACATGATGTCCTCATATGGAGATGGAGGCAGCCACATGGCTTGACAGCCATTTTTACTAGGGTTAGAAAGGATAGATTTTGCTATGTGACTTCACTCCCATCTTGATTAAAATGACCACATAGCATAAGCCAAGCAAGGGAAAAAATAAAATCCTCCTAGCTATGAAGTCCAAAACAAACCAAAAGCTTTGTTTTGAACAAGCTTGCTTTGCAATGTTTGCTGTCAGTAATAGCTACTCATGTCTCTTGTAAATGATTAGGTGGAGAATTGTAAAAGCTAAAGTTCTGAGGTGCTGAGAAAGTGTTAGAAGATTGGAGAATGTGAGAGCTTAAGTTGTAAGGGTGTAAGAAAGGGTTATGAAGGGCTGAGAATGTACAAGCTAACATAAGTTCTAAAGGTCCAAGAAGGTGTTATAAAAAGTTCTGAAAGTATACAGAGAGAATACTGTTAGTCATGTCTGAGGAGACAAAAAAATAAAGCTGAAAATTTTAATATTTCTTTTATTTCTTTCAGTAAGCACCTTAAAGTGGGGCTCTCAGCAATTATATGCCTAAAACATTTAGTAAATTTATCAGAATCATGACTTATAAAGTAAGCATAATTGAGTATAATTTAATTTAAATATACATTGCTACTGCAAAAAAATTTTGCTAGTATTTTTCTGAAATCTGTTCCCTTCTTGTGATCTTATTGACCTGTGTTGCTAAACCTCATCTGCTCTTAATAATCAAAAGATGATAAAATAAGACGTACAAATAGTAGCTCTACATTTTTTCTCTTTAAGTATCCAGTTTAACTTTTTAGCTTAGGATTAATGTTTTTGAAACATTTTTAGGGGATATTTGAGAGGATGTATTTCCTTTTAAATCAGTGGCTCTTAGCTTGTCTCTCCATTTCATGGCATGGAAGGAAGTGTTTCCACTTCCACTGAACAGATCCTGTATAGCAAAAGGAAGCTTTCTTCCTTGTACTGGCTGGTTTTGTGTCAACTTGACACAATCTGGAGTTATCACAGAGAAAGGAGCTTCAGTTGAGGAAATGCCTCCATGATATCCAGCTGTAAGGCATTTTCTCAATTAGTGATCAAGGGGGGAGAGTCCCTTGTGGGTGGTGCCATCCCTGGGCTGGTAGTCTTGGGTTCTATAAGAAAGCAAGCTGAGCAAGGCAGTAAGTAACATTCCCTCCATGGCCTCTGCATCAGCTCCTGCTTCCTGACCTGCCTGAGTTCCAGTCCTCACTTCCTTTGGTGATGAACAGCAACGTGGAAGTGTAAGTTGAATAAACCCTTTCCTCCCCAACTTGCTTCTTGGTCATGATGTTTGTGCAGGAACACAAACCCTGAAAGACATTCCTTGAGGTTCAGTTGGTTTGAACCCATTCTCTCAAAGACACAATCTAAATGAGAAAATATAAAGTAAAAATCCCCTCAAATAGAGAAGGACTAGGGGAACTGAGAGATCACAAGAACAGTCCGTTGTCCTGTTTCTGACCCCAGGAGGGGACATGGCCGACCTCATTTTGTCTCTTTTACCTCATTGATACCCGCTTGCTCTGGGCTCATAGAAGTCATCGTGTCACTTGTAGCTTTCTCAAGTGGGTGTATTCAACACAGCTGAATGTTGTCATGTTAGTTTTAGCCAATGACTAAAAACACTAGTTAAATATTCTGTTCACTGAACATGAAATGCCGCAGATGTTTGCCCAGTTTTGTTTGAAGTAAACCTTATTTCATGTAGAATTTTCTGTTACGGTGCTTCTGTTGTATAGGAACCATATTTCAATTTTTAAACCATCAAGCACTGTACTGGTGGAAAATTGCCTTAAAATAAGTTTTTCTTTCTAAAATGAGATTTAGTTTTTAAATCTCTTTTCTTACTCAAATTATTTATTCAGTTCCTCAGATTGTTCATTTATGTAATGAGTTGTTTCTATATGTCACAATTCTTTTTTTTTTTAAAGATTTATTTATTTATTTTATGTGAGCTCACTGTCGCTGTCTTCAGACACACCAGAAGAGGGCATCAGATCTCATTACAGATGGTTGTGAGCCACCATGTGGTTGCTGGGAATTGAACTCAGGTCCTTTGGAAGAACAATCAGTGCTCTTAACCGCTGAGCCATCTCTCCAGCCCATATATGTCACAATTCTTGATGTTTGTGTTCACAGGATAGACTTTTTTTTCTCGCTTTAGGATCTGAATGCTTCCCCAATTTGTCATCACAGCTTATGATAGAAATACGTATTTTAAGAGAAATATGGCCGGGCAGTGGTGGCGCATGCCTTTATTAATCCCAGCACTTGGGAGACAGAGGCAGGCGGATTTCTGAGTTCGAGGCCAGCCTGGTCTACAGAGTGAGTTCCAGGACAGCCAGGACTACACAGGGAAACCCTGTCTCGAAAATCAAAAAAAAAAAAAAAAAAAAAAAAAAGAGAGAGAGAGAGAGAAATATGTGCATCTCACCATATTATTTATATTTTAACCAAAGGCTACCTAACCCTAATTTACTGTGTGGTTGGTGGCATGTAATAATCAAAGGCATATAAAGTACCATGTCTGGAACATGCCTTTGTGTTTGAAATGTTTTACTGTAACCATCCCAGATGCTCAGAGTGTCCTGACAAAATGTTATAATTCTCCAGCTTATTTCACTGTTTTCCTGGTGAATGGTAATTATGTTTGAAAAGGGCAGACCTGTACTCTAGCACTGGTCAGTTTCATACGCCTGTTGAGAATATGTTCTTTCTTCTTTCAACACAAGGCTGTGTGAGTATACTAATTGGAAGATGATCATTTACTGAGCATGTTTTATATATGGTACTAGTTAAGAGATAATACATTGGATGAAAGTAGTTCTATGGTTAACCTTGGAACATACAAGGTTAAACAGTATTCTGAGAATTTTCCTTGTGCATTGTAGGAGAATATGGACCTACAAATGCTTGAAGAATTTAAACACACAGGATAAGTTTATATTTACAAGAAATACATCATTTCTGTATTTATAGACTTTTAGGGAATTTTATACTCTCGTTTATTATACTTTCCTCAGATTAATGATTCGACCCATTGGTTTACTTCTGAAAAGTAAGTGTTTAGAGGTTGATGAACATTGAGTGTTTTGTAGGGGTATTGTCCCTAATTATTTGATTGGCTAATTAAGACGACAAGAAGCCAAAGATAAAAATAAGGTAAAGATAAGGAGGCGGGTTTTCTGAGTCTGAGAGAGAAAGAGGGAGACACAAGAGAAAGGAAATGGCTTGAGGTGAGGCAGTGAAGAGAGGGGATGTGCAGAGTGTAGGTCAGAAAGGTGTTAGACCCAGTGGTGGCCTCCGACACCAGAAGAATTCCAACACAGAATAGCTGATAAGTTTAGAACAATAGATTCCATACCCAGAGGTTGTGTCATCTGGTTAATTTTAAATATTAAGATTGTCTGGTGTTTTCCATTTATGATAACTGATTCAGGTATGCAAGTGAAAGGGTACAGCCTTGTGGAGGCCATCACAGAGCCCACTGCATGGGAGGAGAGAAGGTGGATGGATGGTGGAACTTGAATGGTAGCTCCACGAGTTCTCAGGAGGGACACCTACGGGGCAGCTTAGCAAAGCCAGCTAGAGGAATTGGGGGGGGCAGTCATGGTCTTGGGCCATTGCGCCAGGCAAGGAACAGACAGAGACCAGGAACAGCTTAAGGAGCTAGCTGTGGGGGCTGGGCAAGACCGATGTTGCCAGCACCTAGGTGGAGCTAGGGTGGGTTTATTTAAAATTACACTACAATGAATAATTTGCATTATAACTAACAAAGTGCTTACAAATAACATCATCCTATCCTTGGATTTCTCTCAGCTTTTTGTATATGGTGTAAGCTTTCTCCAGTTCTATTTGATCCCTCTCATTAGAGATTCTGTTTTTTTGGGTTTTTTTTTTTCTCTGAGCAAGGTCTCAATATGTAGCACTGGCTGACCAGGAATTTGTTAAGTAGACTAGGTTGGCTCTAACTCCTAGAAACCAGCCTGCCTCTGTCTCCCAAGTGTTGGATTTAAAGGTATGTACTACAAGGCAAGTTTTGTGTGTCTTAAGAAGTAGTTAATTGTTCTCATATGACTATAGTTTAGACATTTTTATATTTATTTAATATAAACATCTTTCCTAAAATTTGAATAGGATAAAGAGCATCAATCCGTTCTTCCAAATGCCTGTCTAGATCCTCTTGTATATTCAACACATTAGGAACATTTTTTGCTTGATGATTAACAAAAGTAGCTGTCTTAACTTATTGTGTCACAGCAATTGCAGAAGCAGTGGTGCTAGCAATTAATGTAATTAAAGCTGTTATACCAGCAGTAATCAAGCCCACTACCTTCTTGGTTCTGCTTGAAGCCTGACTCATTTCTTACAGTACTTGCAAGCTTTTTACAGAATATTAAAGTCTTGTAATACTCATGGCACTAAAGCAAAAGCTGGTTAATAGACCTCCATAACTGATATGCTGGATGAAGGAGGTTTAGAATTTAAAGGTAAGGAGCCATCTTGAGTGTCATGCCAAATACCATTGGATTCATGTTAGTTCTAAAATTTACAGTGGTAGTCATTATAATTAGGAAGAAGTTTAAAGACACAGTGTGTTTGGCATAATTCTAACACCTCTCTGGATGTTTTAACATTACATAGTGAGCTTATGAATTTCAAGAATGGTGCTCTGCTGAGCATTGATGCGGTAGATACTGCAGATAAGATTACTCATGGCCTGAGGTCAGTATTTCTATTTTGGTCAAGCTTAAAGAATGGTATATATTGCTTGATCATGCTAGCCCTTTTTGTCCTGGAAATACCTTTATTCCTGCCCATCGTGTTAAAGCTTGTCTTTAACAACATCAACATGTTGGCAGCCGAAGTATGACTTGAACCTGAAAATGGATCCCCCAGACAGAGTTATTAAATTAACAGGCTGGCAAGCCAAGGACTGTTAAGATTCTGCACAGAGCCATCCTAAGACAGAAGTGCATTGCTTTGGATAATGTATATTCCACGATGGGTAAGGAAGATATTCTTGTCAGAACGACCTAAGACAGGCTCAGCTGTAGCTGGCAAAGGGTGGATGTAGGAACAGCTTTCCCAGGCTGCCTAGGTGAGGGCCAGGGCCAGCTCTCTCAGTCCTTTGTTATCAACATGGCCTCAGTCCTTTGGTGGTAGGTAACATGGCCAAGGACATCCACACAGCAGACCTGTGTTATTGCAGGGCTGTGGACTCCACATCAGTAATAACATTTTCCTTTGAAAGGTAGGCTGGCCGGGCGGTGGTGGCGCACGCCTTTAATCCAGCACTTGGGAGGCAGAGGCAGGTGGATCTCTGAGTTCAGGCCAGCCTGGTCTACAGAGTGAGTTCCAGGACAGCCAGGGCTACACAGAGAAACCCTGTCTCGAAAAAAAAAAAAGAAAGGTAGGCTGGTTAAATGCTTGTCCAACCCTAAGATTCCAAAGGAAATAAATCCCTGGCCAAAGTTAAACATAGCATAAAAAAAACTGTAATTCAGCATACAGTTGTCCAGTCTCATTGTTAAATCACCACCATAGCCAACTAGAGAGATTAGCAAATAGATAGGCCAGTGATAAATAAACACAGCAGGACATACTGAGTTGGTTTGAGGTCTCTTCACCACCTTTTTTTCTTTTTTCTTTATTTTCCATCACTCTACCACCTACTTGCTGTGTACAAAATGAACATAGACATTAATTATGCTTTGTTACAGTTAACGTTATGAACAGTGCTAAACTATGAACATGGAATTGTCAGAATTGGAAGTTTTGATGACTATAATATGTTATGCTTGTTACCTGAATCTTTGTTGTTGAATGTTTCTAATTTCTGCTACAGATAATACTGTTAATTACATTATTTCCATGAGTGATTATAACTTACTTTGAATTTTATGTTTTGGACAAATTTCCAAAGATTATATTACTAAATAAGAAATCTGAAAATTTTAATTCTTAATACACATTTTATACTTATTTACATAAGCATATTTAAATGTCTGTAAATATATTTACCTAAATAAATGTATTTAACACATATACAGTATCTGACTTACTTGTTTTCATAGTTATGTAGTACTAGAAAGTAATGTAACTCACCTAGATTACACAGCTAGGAGGTTCCTTGGGCTGTGCTCCCTAACTTACTGTCCTACCTAGTTGTACCCAGTGACTTTTTCAAATGAGAATTACAGCTGCTTTTTTCCCGTGTAACTATCAATATTTGATGATCTGTTTTTTTGTTTTGGTTTGGTTTGGTTTGGTTTGGTTTGGTTTGGTTTGGTTTGGTTTGGTTT
>NW_021604569.1:3580-26419 GCF_004785775.1 Grammomys surdaster | reverse complement strand
TTGGTTTGGTTTGGTTTGGTTTGGTTTGGTTTGGTTTGGTTTGGTTTTTTGAGACAGGGTTTCTCTATATAGCCCTGGCTGTCCTGGAGCTCACTCTGTAGACCAGGCTGGACTTGAACTCAGAAATCCGCCTGCCTCTGCCTCCCAAGTGCTGGGATTAAAGGCGTGGGCCACCACTGCCCGGCTGATGATCTGTTTTTAAGCAGTTAATTTAATAGTTAAAAATGGTAAATGTTTATTTCACAGAAGTACTTAAAAAATAAGATTAACTTTATAATACAGAGTTGTAAGTTAAAATTTGTTCATTAGAAAAGCTTTCCTTTATGATAAGTGTGATATCTTTCCCTACCTACCTATCTACATATTTGCTGAATAGAAAAGAGTGGAAGTTAGCTAAAGACACATAACATGGTGGTTTCTAGAGTGAGTCAGTCTTCAGGGACTTCCCATGTTTTAGCAGAAATGCTTAATTGTAGAAAACCTTACAGCTTGAAAAGATGGGTTCTTTGTGAAAGATAGTTTAAAAATCTTAGTGCTGAAAGCACAAACAACACAGAGGGATTAATACATAAAGTTTCTTTTCTCATTACTCCATCTGAACATGTAAAAGCCATTGGTTATACCAACTGCCATTTTCATTCCCAGATGTAATTACTATTACAAATTTGTTAATAAGTATTTGTTGTAATGAAGTATAACTTTTAAACTTCTTTGTATTTCTTTTTGGTGAAGCTGTGAGTTCTCTGGAATTGTGAATATTCTTTTGAAGTATGGAGCCCAGTTAAATGAACTTCACTTGGCATACTGCCTCAAGTATGAGAAGTTTTCAATGTTTTGCTGTTTTTTGAAGAAAGGTTGCCTGATGGTACCTTGGAATCATACATCCGAATTTGTAAGTTATGCAGTTAAAGCACAAACAAAATATAAGGCATGGTTGCCACATCTCCTGCGTGCTGGATTTGACCCATTGATTCTACTGTGCAGCAGCTCTTGGTAAGAAATCTTTCTAGTGAGCCCTTTCCATCGGTGATGAGACTACCTCAGACATGAGTTCTTGAGATGTCTGGTTTAAGACGTGTGTGTGTGTGTGTGTGTGTGTGTGTGTGTGTGTGTGTGTGTGAGAGTGAGTGTATGCGCGCGCGTGTGCTGCGTCTATGTTTGCATGTTTGTACATGTGTGCTCTAGTGTGCTTGTGTGTGTATACTGACCACCATAGCTGCATTGTGTGAATATTGACCACTGTAGCTGTGCTGGTTTGAAAGAGTTGGGGCTGCAAATAGTGAAAAGGATCTTAAAGCACAGAGAGAGTCCTGTAAGAAGTGTCTGCATGCACATGGTTAGGAAAGGTGTAGCTTTCAGAGTATCTGAGGATAGAACTCACTTAGTTCTGGTTGTTTATCATGTCAGCCCTTTATAAGAGATTATATGAATTTTGAGTCAGGATTCTATGGTGACAAGATTGTTTCTACACACTTCCAGATTTAGCACAAGTTGTTATCTCAGTTTGGTACCTGTAGTATGGCATGTGAACAACAGGTTTGATTAGTCAAATGAAAAAATAGAACCAAAGTCTCCAGTCTAATAGAGAATGTGTTACTTTACAGACCATTAGTGAAATATCTATTAGCCTTGCAAGAGTCAGTTTTGGGGATTGAATGAACTGAAGTCATCAAGTTCAGCAGCAAGCATTTTTACCTGCTGAGCATCTCTGAGCAACATCTCCCAACTTCTTTTTTTTTTTTTTCATAAAGAATTATTTATTTATTTTATGTATATATGAGTACACTGCAGCTGTCTTCAGACACACCAGAAGAGGGCATCAGATCTCATTACAGATGGTTGTGAGTCACCATGTGGTTGCTGGGAATTGAACTCAGGACCTCTGGAACATCAGTCAGTGCCCTTAACCACTGAGCCATCTCGCCAGCCCATCTCCCAACTTCTTAAACTTGATATTTACTTCTGTGGAATCTACTTTCCTTCCACTTTCCCAATAACATTCGGAATCCCTGATTGTACTCTTTCAACAGATTTATAAAGATTTATAGCTGCCTATCAAATGCTCAGTTACCGTTCTCTGTTCTTCTATGTTAATTTGTGCAAAACTCTATTTTTAAGATAATTGAATGAAACAGGAAGATTACTGCCAATTCATTGAGACATCTCTAATGTAGAAACTTGCATGTGTTTGTCGTCACAGCTCTCCCTCCCCGTATGTATTCTGTTGAGCTGTAGTATACTTGCAAGTGCCAGTTTTATCGAGTAATTAACACGGTTGTGTAAGATGATGCTGGTGTCTTAGTGAATTTCGTGATTAGCTCTTCTCTGGGGCTAGCTAGCAAAAGATAACCCTTCACTGTTCTAGTAGTCACCTCCTGACTGCTTTAAATTTGACTAAACATATCAAGTAGCTATAGACAGCTCTGACAGTCTGTTGCCCTTTATCCTGAACCCAAGTGATGCCCATCTCCAGAACATCCACTTCTTCTTCAGCCACATTTTTAATTCTTCTTCACCTGAAACCATGAACTCACTCCATTGCTTTCAGCTTTCACAGATGTCCTGTGTGGCTCTCAAATCTATGTTCTTAACCACTTTGTTTTAACTTCATGTATCCAGAGGAATGAGGTAGTTCTGTTATGTAAGGTCAAACACTTCCATCCATTGTGAAATGTGGGAATTTGTGCTATCTTTTCTTGTTCCTTCCTATTTCTAAATTAGGAAAACTTATAAATGGAAAAAGGAATTAAATATCACCAGTTTTCCTTTGCTCTCTAAAACCTATGGAAGAAAAATAGTTACATGTTCACTATTATCTTTTGTTCTCTACCCAACTAAGTCAGCTCTTGGGAGGGAGAGTGCAATATTGAACAAGGCCCAAGGTTCATAAAATATACTATTATTTTTCTAGTTCAGATGGTTTACTTACTCCATGCATAAGTAGTTGAGGCTTTTTGTGGTTAATGCATCCTTGGTACATACTCCATTTCTTAGATTTATTGAAACAGGAAAGTGTTAAGAAACAAACAATCTAATTATTTCATTTAGCATCCTTAATTGAGAAAGCCAGTTCATATACTTCACTACTAAAGAGTCACTTTATGTATATTCAGGGGTATCTGTGTCTGTCCCTCCCCTTTCTCAGTGTGCTTTCTGAGGAACCAACAACTAAACTGCCCTTTCTGTTTCTTTCTTTTCTTCAGTTGTTCTCTTGGAATGTCTGCAAAAAAATTGAGCATAAAAGGAATTTGTTTTGTGCTAATTGAATGGAAAAAAAGAAATTTAAAAAGGACATAACTGTTCCTAAGGAGTTGAGGTCTTTATTATAGATAGAGAGAGCACAAAAACATCTGGGTGATTCCAAAGTGAATATGACCTTCTTACTGAATGGAAACGTGGGGGTGGGGGTGGGGGTGTGGAGAGGAAGAGAAGGGAACCAGAGACCAAGATCTCAGAAGACCAAAAGACCGAGAGACTGGCATATGACTGTGTTATATATGGAAGATAAGCTAGGGAAGAGGCCCAGGCCAGTCACTGGGCCGGAGTGTTTATGGCAGACTATGGGATGTGCCAGCCAGGGTGTCTCCTTAGTGGGTACTGATAATACTGAAACAGGCTGATAGACAGTGTCTGCTTTGATATGTTAACTACCTTAGCCATTTGTCTGGGGTCTGACACCTAACAGTTATATAGTATATAGTAGTTCTGGTTTGTTTTTTTCAAACAATGTGAGGCTGTGTGGTTGAACTTGGTTGAGTAATTTGCTAGGATTTTAAGTTTTCTTAAAGTTGTGGCTGTATTTCATGTGTATAATGATGTGAGATCTCCTGGAAAATACTTATTTATTTTCTAATGGCCTGTTAATATGTTGTTGATACAGGGTTGATTCAGTCAGTGATGATATTCTTATCTTTACTTTGGAATTTTCTAATTGGAGGAGACTTCCTTCGGCAGTTGAAAAGATGCTCTCTGTTCGTGCAAACTCCTCTTGGGCTCTTCAGCAACATATGGGTAAGAAGGCACAGCTTTAAACACACTGCTACTTTTTCTTCACTTGCTTCTCTAGTTATGTTGAAATTTTTGTGGATTTTTCAGAGGACATAGTAAACTAGGCACAGTATGGATTTCCTCATATGTGAAAGCGTGGGGGAAAGTGTAGGGATTTCCTCTGAGTTGTATCTGTTCATAAGTTTAGCCTACAGATCTCCAGAGAGCAGCAGTTGACTAATCTGACTCAGTGATAATCTTTTGATTTTTGTAAAGATACATAAGCAAAATACTTAGTTTGTATCCAAAAGAATACTAAACTTAATATTTCTTTAGAAGTTTTTATAGATTTGTGTTCTGTCTGTAAAGTTATCATCTCTGAAAGGAAATATTAACATATTTTATTTGTACCTTTCTCTACTGATAATATATTAACCTGTTTGTATACCCTGTGAACTGGGTGAAACTTCTTTGTATTGATTATTTTGTTGGTGGTGGTCTTTCTCTGTAGTCCAGGCTGGCCTAAAACTCTTGGTACTCCTGCCTCTACTTCTTGTGTGCTGCGGTTACAAGGATATGTTGCCTGGTGATTGATACTTAAATGACTATTCTAAAACAGATTTTTCAAACTTTACTTATTAAATTTTTATTAGCCAAAAAATTAAAGAATATTCAGTGGGATATTTTTAATTTAACTTTATTTTTTTATTCACTTTAAATCCTACTCACTGTTCTCCTCTCCACCGCTCCTCTAACAGTCCTTTCCCCATACCCCTCCTCTTTTCCTTTGAGCAGGTGGGGGCCCCCTGGGTATCCACCCCCAACCCTGGTACTTCAAGTCTGCAAGACTAGGTCCTTCCTCTCCCACTGAGGCCAGACAAGGTAGCCCAGCTATAAGAACATATCCCACAGACAGGCAAAAGCTTTGGGATAGCCCCCATTCTAGTTGTTCAGACCCCACATGAAGGTCCAGCTGCACATCTGCTGTGTATGAGTGGGGAGGCCTAAGTCCAGTCCATGTATGTTCTTTGGTTGGTGGTTCAGTCTCTGAGAGCCCCAAGGGTCCGGGTTAGTTGATTCTGTTGGTCTTCCTGTGCAGTTCCTATCCCCTTGGGGTCCTCAGTCCTTCCTCCTAGGGTTCCATAGAGATCCCAGGCTCCGTCCACTGTTTGACTGTGTTTGGTGTCTTTGTCTGTCTTAGTCAGCTGCTGGGTGGAGCCTCATAGAGCACATGCTCCTGTCTGCAAGCATAACAGAATGTCATTAATAGTGTTAGGGACTGGTGCTTGCCCATGACATGCGTCTCAAGTTGGCCATTCCTTCAGTCTCTGGTCCCTCCTCCATACCTATATTTCTTATTTTATGTAAGAAATCCAGTTTAAATATAATATACCCAAAGTATTCCTACATATTTGCTCTGTTTATTTAATTTTGATTATATGTTATGAGATTATGTGTTTTTAAGTTGGGAAAATTTTGTTTCATGTCTATTTTTATGTAAAGTGAAACTTCTCCAAAAGCAGTTTCAATAGATTTTTACTTATTTATTTATTTATTTATTTATTGTTTTTTTTCGAGACAGGGTTTCTCTGTGTAGCCCTGGCTGTCCTGGAACTCACTCTGTAGACCAGGCTGGCCTCGAACTCAGAAATCCGCCTGCCTCTGCCTCCCAAGTGCTGGGATTAAAGGCGTGCGCCACCACTGCCCTGCCTCAATAGATTTTTAACAAATCAACCTATACCTATGTAGAAATGTCTTGTAATTTCTTGAAAAACTACGTTTTAGTAAATTTCCTTGATCTAAAGTGCTCTTGATCTTAGGCATACTCAGACTGAGGAAAGTTTCTGTTGAAGAAGTTTTCTGTTCACAGTCTCTAGGCGTACCAGTTTCAAATTTCTTTAATGATAATATGGGAAAGTTCTCTAGCATGTAATTCTCAACATTGGTATTTGCAGATACTTTTTTGATTATGTATTTGCATCATCAGAAAACAGATATTTATTCAGAGCAGATAGAATGTGGGAGAGAGAATTTGAGAACAAGAAGTCAAAAAGGGCACATATGCCACATGGGGGAATGATTGCAGCACATCAGGGCCTTGGCACGTGGCAGGTGATTCTCTACCTGTGGGTCGTCACCCATTTGAGGTCACAAATTGGATATTCTGCATATCAGATATTGACTAGTAGCTTGTGCTTCTCAGTCTTTTCTCTGGTTGTAGCCACCTGCATCAACCAGGTTCGCCTGAAAGGGGGCTGGGAACAAAAGGAGGACAGAGGGCGAAAAGAGATAAAGCCAAGACAAAGTTCTCTGATCTAGGCTCAATGCTTTAATGTTTAGCTTTTGAATTTAAAGAGACCCGCCGAACTCTTCCTTGTTTCAGGCAGACATGGGTGGGATAATCCGTTCTTGGTCACTGTCTCGGCTGGAGATAGCTAAAGGCAAGCCCAGGGGCAGTTCTTCTTTTAAGTTCCACCTAGATCCAATCACTCGGTCTGTTGTGGTAAACAAGGTCTCTCAGGCCTGCTCAAGGCGGGGGAAGGGCACATCTAGGTACAAGCTCTTCCTTGATTCCAGCTCCATACATCCAGGAGCCATTTGGATATCACATTTTTATGTATCCACAATTGAATATGCCATTTTTTCTTATAAATCCTTGTGTTATTTCTGTTTTCTATTTCCTTAGGTCTGAGAGCTTTGGGGAATATTATTTTCCAAGAAAATGACTTAAGCTGCTTGCTATTCATCTCATTCACAGTGATGGTATTTCAGTGATGTGTGTGTGTGTGTGTGTGTTTTTTTTTCAGGCCTATGCCACCACACCTGGCTCTTTTTTATTTAAACTTATTTGTTTACTTTCATTTTATGTGCTTTTGTGTTTTGTCTGTATATCAGTCTGTGTGAGGGTGTCAGATCATGGAGTTAAAGACAACTGTGGGCTGCCTTGTGAGTGTGTGTAAATTTTGCCCCCTGTTTGGAAACCGATTTTGATTGTTATCCAGGTGGTAATACACTCGGTTCCAAGTCCAGGTGCAGTGGCTTATACCTGCAATGTCTACATTCATACAGCTGAGACAAGAAATCACAAGGTCAAGGCTAACCTGAACTTTATAGAGAGTCTAGCCTGTGGCTACATACTGAGACAGCTTTAAAATCAACAAATAAGATACTACCTATATAAGAGTTCTTGCCAGGCGGTGGTGGTGCACGCCTTTAATCCCAGCACTTGGGAGGCAGAGGCAGGCGGATTTCTGAGTTCGAGTCCAGCCTAATCTACAGAGTGAGTTCCAGGACAGCCAGGGCTACACAGAGAAACCCTGTCTCAACCCCCCCCCCCCCCCAAAAAAAAAGTTCTTATGTTACTTTATAATTAAGTAAAAACCATTGTTAATTTTATGCATTAAAAAGAAATGCATGCTGGGATGTGGTGGCATATGCCTCTGAGCACTCAGGAGGCAGATGCAGGTGGATCTCTTGAGTTTGAGGATAGCCAGGGCTACACAGAGAAACCCTGTCTCAAAAGAAAGAGAGAGACAGACAGACAGAGAGAGACAGAGAGAGAGAGAAAGAAGAAGGAAGGGAGAAAAAAGAAATAGTGTATACTTGAGCAGGACATGGAGGCTAGCATGTTCAGACCCCAGCTCTCAAGTAGTGTTGTGGGGATCACAGCAGGGATGACGGACAAGGATAGCATGGACTAGTAAGAACAGGCAACACGGACTACAATTTCCCTTTTTGTTTCTGGTGTTATTGGGTATTGTTTCATCTGAGAGATAACTCTATCTCTTGAATGGAGGCAGAACTTTCTTCTAAGAGAGATTCTTCTGACAGTGGATAAGACACCAAAATTTTGCTAAGTATCTGTTAAGTCTATGACTCATCAGAGATGTGACTGTGGTTTTTAGTTTATGCAAAAGGTTTTGTCCAAGTCACTTGTCTGTTAGATATTGTTTGAGCTACCTCTGACAACTGAGAGCTGTTTATACCTTTAAATTTTTCTAACTTTGGTAACTTCTTAAAATAATCTGAGGCCCACTGGGTGGCAAAGAAACATTTTTAACAGCTGTCTTTAGTCTTTATAAAAACAACCTAGTGAATTTTTCTTTAACGTCTCCTTGGTCAGTGTTGGACAGAAGGAAAAATCCATTCTAAATAGCTCCTCCAGGAACTGGTGACTTTGTCTTCCTAGCAATGGATCCAACAATAGCCTGGTTTTCATAGCAAAAACCTCTCAAATAATAGCTACAACTTTAGGCATAAATTGAAAAGTTCATTGTACATATAGACTTCACAATTCTGGGCAACAATAAAAAGAGTGAACCAGATGTTTAAAAAAAATAACTAATAAAACTCTCATTCAAGTCCAGAGAAAGATGAATAGATTACCTTCCTCTGCTGGCATAGTATGACCTCACATTTTCATCACCATGTTTCCAGTGCTATGGCAGATGGTGTTTTCTCATACCAGAAACCAAAATTGGTCTTTTTTTTTTAAGTTGCATTTGTAAGATAATTTTGTGACATGAACCTCAAAATAACTCCAAAGTTGCAGTTCTACTGATGCTTATTTATACAAGAAAACTTTAGCCGGGCGGTGGTGGCGCACGCCTTTAATCCCAGCACTTGGGAGGCAGAGGCAGGCGGATTTCTGAGTTCCAGAGTTCGAGGCTAGCCTGGTCTACAGAGTGAGTTCCAGGACAGCCAGGGCTGCACAGAGAAACCCTGTCTCGAAAAACCAAAAAAACTATTGTGTCATGAAAAATCACACAAGACAATTGAGAGCATGGAAGAACAAAGCTAGAATGCAAAACTAAAATATTTCAACAGGTTCAACAGGGACACACACACACACACATACACACCTAAGATAGCTACCTAAGAATCATATAGTACAGTTTATATATTAAACAGACAAAGCAGATTGAAGAGTTAGCAAATGTGGGTCTTTACCTTGCAAAGGAATTAAAGTTTTCTTTTTTTTTTTTTTTTTTTTTTTTTGAAACAGGGTTTCTCTGTGTAGCCCTGGCTGTCCTGGAACTCACTCTGTAGACCAGGCTAGCCTCAAACTCTGGAACTCAGAAATCCGCCTGCCTCTGCCTCCCAAATGCTGGGATTAAAGGTGTGCACCACCACCATCCAGCCACAATAGTTTTTAATAAGGCATATATGTTAGATTTTTGCGAGTAGCTTAGACAGAATAACGCCAGACCAAACGATTCCACGAGGTGGGGTTTATTTAGGGTGGAGGGAAGAGAGCAAGAGGAGAGAGAGAGCAGAGAGGTAGAGGAGTAGAGCCCAGCCATGACCATGTGGAGAGAGGGGGGCAGAGAAGGGGGAGGGGAGAGGGGGCAGAGAACCTGCAGGTGAGGGATGAAGAGAGTAAGAGAGAGAGGAGGGGGCAAGCAGTTCCTTTTATAGTGGGCAGGCCTACCTGGCTGTTGCCAGGTAACTGTGAGGAGGAGCATACCTGGCTGTTGCCAGATAACTGTGGAAGTGGAGTTTAGACAGAATACTAACAATATGTCAAAACAGAACTGATAGTATTCAGAACTATAAGTCCATACAAATATGTATCAATTTAGTCCAGACTGGGAGACTCATCCTAGCCTTTTTTTATAGTGGAACCTATCTCTTCAACATAAATGTGGCTCCTACTGCTCTGATTATAACTGTTTGGTTGTTCAAGTTGTTTACATAAGAGATCTCTCATCACTAATATTGCCACATTCTCTGTATAGATGAACCTCAGCCATCAGCATTCTGCCTTCCCACTGTATGAATTCCAGTTTACTCTTTGGCAGGCTTTACTGTCCTCAGCGTCAACTTGGTGCCTGTATCCTACCTACCCTGACTAATTTGTTGAGAGTCTCGTTAAAAGAAGAAATGGAAAGAGGAGTGAAATGTAAAACAATTGCAGTTTGGGGCTGATGAAAAGTTAGTGACATTATCATGGAATATTTTCTTTTGGATTTGCATCATGGACTATATTCTTGTGTCTTTGACATGAAAGTGTTGACGTGAAAATTGCCTTCTTTAATTAGAGCTGTTGACACTTCAGGAAACCCCCTTCTAGCAGGGGATGTTAATAGGAGGGACGGTTCCTGAAGCTAACAGGGCTCACTACCCTTCAGTACCTCCTCCCAAGGCCCCTCCTTTCCCTCCCAAAAGTTACATAAGGGATAAATCATCAACTCCAATAAAACTGCACTGGTATAGACATGTAATTTTATCAGAAAACTTCCCGGGGATTTAGCTGCCTTTGAGCACCCAAATTTCTACAAGTAACCCAAGTTCACAGCTTTAAAGTTTCTTGAAGTGTCAGCAGCCTTGTCAGATGATGTCATCAGAGCCTTGCCTTCCCAGCACGTCTAGTCATGGTTGTGCACATTGTGTGTGGAAGCTCAGCCACCTGTTAGTACAGTCAACTGGACTAGTCTGCGCGTGTTAGGAGGGGCCTCAGGGATTTGCCTCCCTGACACCGCATTGCAGCAATATAACTGTTGTTAGCTAGATCCAAGTGATGACTTCAAAATGCATACACACACACACACACACATACACACACTCACACATACACACACTCACACACACACTCACACACATACACACACATACACACACACATACACACACATACACACACACACACATACACACACACACTCACCCATCCATACACACACACTCACCCACACACACACTCACACATACACACACACACATATACACACACACTCACACATACACACACACACACTCACACATACACACACACATACACACACACATACACACACACATACACACACACTCACACACACACTCACACATACACACACACATACACACACACTCACACATACACACACACACACTCACACACACACATTTATATACTTATCTAACATTACATAGTGTTCAGTTATGTAAAATATTCATTATATAAAATGTATACTGTCTGAATAGAAAATTTACACTTAAGGAAGTAAGGAAAATAAAATCATGTATTTGAGATGCGATAATGTTTTATTTGAATTTATTCCCTATAGATTTTCTAAATACCAAATATATTAACAAGGTAATTAATTCCAGTTAGTTATTGGCTTTAGGTGTTTTCTTTTCATTACATCTTCAACAGTGTTAGTGAAGAGATATTTTTTAAGTTAGTTTTAAGTTAGTTAAATAATAAAACAAGAATACAAATAGTTAAAATTACAGGTCAGCTAGCTTGCTAACCCAAGGCCATTACAGGGGATGCAGAGCAGAGAAACAAAGGTCAATTGAATGTTCCCCGTGGTGTCTGACTTCACCTCCTCTGGAGAAACTCCCACCAGAGGTCCCAAAGACTTGTAAATTAGATTCAGCCAGATGGTCTGTTGGCTCAGAAAAACATTCACACTGGGTCCCAAGGCCACAGGGACCCGAGACTATTCTCATGAGATTTGTCATACCTCTGCCTGAGATCTGCTTACACATATTATAGACATTTATAACAACCAATTGTGTGTGATTACCCACAACCCTCTCCCTCCCCCCAGCCTTTATCTATAAAAACCCTGAGCTGTTAGATCTCAGGGTCGATGGCCCCTGCCTCCTGCGTGGGGCATGTCAATCCGAAGCTTCGTATATTAAACCTGACTTATGTTATTACAGCAAGAGGTTTCTGGAGTGTCTTTGAGAGTCGCGTCTTTCCTGGGTCACCCCCGGAGGGGTCTTTCATTAGATAACTAGTTTTCCCCAGTACTATCAGTCATCTACTATAGTTTCTAAGTGATAAATATTGTTAGGTAAGCAAAAGCATTTAAACTTTTAAGTTTGTTTTCAAAATCCTCACCATTCTTACCTAGATGTTACATTATACTTGTGGATGTCAGTTCTTATGGTACCACAAGGTCATATGTATGTCCTATACTTACAGTATAATTTCCACAACTCTACATGCATACCCTATCTGATTCATACCAAGTTTCAAAACTGTACTCAACAGCGTCTCTCTGGCTCTGTGTATTAATTACTGTCACACATTGGTAGTATTCATCTGGGACTTTACCACCATTTATATCACATCATTACTGTACCGTGTTTCAGGTTACTTTCCATTCTCCTGTTCTCACTTTTTCCTAATGACAGTTGTTTTTAAAACTCTTAGTAAACTAAACAGAAACTAAAATTTAAGATACTGAGGTAACTTCACTTGTTTTGGTATCGTGAATTTGGAATGTTAGAAAATGAGCTTGCGCCGGGCGGTGGTGGCACACGCCTTTAATCCAAAACAAAAACAAAACAAAACAAAAAACAGAAAATGAGCTTGCTATAGCTCCTGTGGACTGGGGGTGTAGACAGCAGTATGATCGGCCCCAGATCTGCTCCCCATGGTACTTGAGTTGATGCTTCTGCTCTAGCTTCTTTGTCATTGCTACATTTCTCAGGGATTTCGAAATTTCTCTACTAACAAAGGTTTGAGTTGCATAAAAGCATTAGCTGTTCTGTTCTGTGCAGACATTAGCCTCTTCAGCTAACACTCTCATTTTAGAGATTGATGCTGCTGTCATCTGGTGATCCTCAGTTACAGGTCCGTGGATTACTCCTTGAGGATCTGCTTCTTCCCATTGCTACAGCAGATACTTGCCCACCCTTAGAGTCGCTGGGCTCAAATGGATCTGAATTTGAACCCTGGCCCTGCCAGTTAGATTGTTTTGTGATGTTTGAAATGTTGCTGAAACTTGTTTTTAAACCTCCATATGTCCTAAAACACGGTAATAAATCCGAGTCTGGGGCAGATCAGTGGTAGGTACAACATGGCCTTAGGAAACCCAAAGAAACAAACAAAAATTGTATATGTATATGTATTTTGTAGTCTGGAATAAATAATACAGAACTAGAATATGTGGTGGGCGTGTAGCATAAAGGACACTCAGTGGATGTTCTGTTTCTGTGCCAATTTTGAAATTTCATTCTTAAAAAAAAAATCTTTTTTAATTTTGTGTGGATTTTTTCATGTATGTATTTCTGTACACCACATGCATATCTGGTGCCCATTAACGTCAAAAGAGGGCATTGGATCCCCTGAGACTGGAGTTACAGGCAGTTGTGAGCCACCATGTAGGTGCTACAAATTGAACCTGGATCCTTTGGAAGAACAGCTAGCATTACAAACTTCTGAGCTATCCTCCCAGACCTTGAAACTTTTATTTTATATCATAGATACAAAGAAGATGTCAGGCTGCACATCCATTTGCTTGATGTGTTAGGTTCAGAGACCTTTTGTAACAAAACAGACTAAGAGGGCAGTAGCAATTTCTGTCCGGGGTTTTCTTAAGTGTTAGGTAGTGTTGTCTTAGAGTTTAAACATTTATTTTTTCTGGCTCTGGATGCTGAGTTGAGCATGTGACCAACTGAAGTGAGAGCAACCAAGTGGAAAAAGTAAGTACCAGGTTCATGCAGCCATGCTGACCCGGGTCCATGCAGCCATGCTGACCCAGTGGTCTTCTTTCAAAACAAGACTAAGCAATGCAGTGTTTCTCTTTTATTGTATAGACATGGATTGGTTGCTTATCTTAATGTGTTGCTTGTGTGTATGTATGCATGTTTGCATTCATGATAGTGTGTACATGTTGGGGGCCACAGGAGGATGTTAGCGAATCACTCTGCTTTAATACAGGGATTCTCACTGAATCTGGAGGTAGATTGGTAGCCATCGAGCCACACTGATGCCCCTGTCTTTGTCATTATAGTGCTGGGTCAGAGGTGCTGACTGCCACTGTGATTTTTCTGTGGTTTCTGAAGTTCAAACTCAGGTTGTGCGTCATGCTTTCACAGCAAGAGCTCTTTCTTTCTTTCTTTCTTTTCTTTTCTTTTCTTTTTTTTTTTTTTGGTTTTTCAAGACAGGGTTTTTCTGTGTAGCCCTGGCTGTCCTGGAACTCACTCTGTAGACCAGGCTGGCCTTGAACTCAGAAATCCACCTGCCTCTGCCTCCCAAGTGCTGGGATTAGCAAGAACTCTTTCTTACCCAGCCATTTATTCAGTCCACTGTTAATCAAAATTATGTTTGTTTGTTTCTCCAGCCTCTGTTCCAAGCCTAAGCCATCTTTGTCGTCTGGGAATCCGGGCCAGTCTGAAAGCAGAGCACCTTCATTCTGACATTTTCGTCCACCAGTTACCACTTCCCAGGAGTCTGCAGAGCTATTTGCTCTATGACGACGTTTTGAGAATGAATGAGATTTTAGAACCAGCAGCTAATCATCATGGAGAAATCAGCGGGGCCACCTGACACAGGTCTTTTAATTCTGGTTAGTCACAAAAGATGGCTTGTGTGATTGTTTGGATTGGGGATAATAGGAAATGTAAATGTTTACAGCTGGTTTCCCAGCTCACCTCTTTCCCAATGTTGTAAAGCTTATTCATCTTGCCTTAGTCAATTTTATTTCCATTGCACTTTGTTGTATACTATTTGTTTACCTGACCATTTTCTACATTATTCTGCTAATAAGCTGTGATACTGCTGTGGTGCTGGACATGACATCTTTCTACTTAGGATTCATGTTCACCTGTGCTAGAAGCTAAGGATAGAATCCATAAACTTCCCAGGAAGAATTTATAACATCTGTGCTTTTGAATTATGTTCTGTTGTTATTATTTTATTTAGGGATGAATATCTTCAGTGTTAATAAAGATGAAATTTTCCTCCATGTCATAATCTGTTCTCGTTTCTAATTCAAACGTTTTTATGAAGTGTTGATACTCTTGCATTTTCACATGTAAATCCAGGGGTAACTTTTTTTAAGAACATAAAAAGTCACATTGTTGATCTCTCATCTCCTAGGTTTGTTCTTTCTTTATACTTTTTGGCCAAAGACGCCCCATTTTTAGTTTGCAAAGACAAGCACACATCTAAACTCAAAGGCATACACAGCATAAACAATTTTATGTTATCTTTAGAAGTATTTTACTGCACTTAGAATATTAATAAGGAAACCTGAAAAAGACATTCATGCAACACTATCTACAGAGAAAGAATGGTGTACATCTCAGTAATTTATTGCTAATTATAATAACCAGTCTTCATTCAATTCCAGAATGAGAGGGCAGCTTTGTTCCTGTTAGTCACCAATAGTCAATTATATCACATTAATATAATGTTTTTCTTTCTTAATATCTGGATGTATTTTCAGATCATGGTTGAAATAAGGACCTTAGAATACTGCCTTGTGAATTTTTACAACTGTTTTATCTAAACCTTGAGTCAAGAAAAATCAAACATGATCAAATCAGTTATCTAGGGATTTGGAAATTAGCCTTAAGAAGAAAGGTCCTAGGGTGTTGCTGTCATGATAGGCAGCACAGGCTGGTTTCTACAGGAGACAAGCGTTCATCTCTTGCCAGCAACCTGTGATTGGGTAGATGAGCTGGGCCCGTCTCTGATAGGCTCTTGAAAGAATCGTAATGAAGATGGACTTCGTGATGCTGATTGGTAAGACAAGTTCATCTTTACATTCAAGTCTAGTTTGGCGAAGATATAGAGTTGGGTATTGAAAACCAGGCAGAGGCCTGGCGGTGGTGGCGCACGCCTTTAATCCCAGCACTTGGGAGGCAGAGGCAGGCAGCTTTCTGAGTTTGAGGCCAGCCTGGTCTACAGAGTGAGTTCCAGGACAGCCAGAACTACATAAAAAAAAAAGAAGAAGAAGAAGAAGAAAACCAGGCAGAAATTCTGATAGTTCTGTTTAATAAAGATATTCCAGAATTTTAAAATTTTATTTTTGTAGTATGACTTTTATTTTTCAAACTTTGTATCAGGTTTTGTTTTTGTTCATAGACAAGTGTATGTAGAATGCTTTAAAGAGTATATCTTTTAATGTATTTTGTGTTCGTGTCCAGATGTATTATAAAACCCTAATTTCCCATAAGTTATCATTGTGGTCTTATTTTTGAAGCCCTGAAAGTCAATACAGATAGTCCCTGGCTGATGAGTTTTTGGCTTTATAGTAGTGAAAAAGTGACAAGCATCTCAGAAACTGCACTTTGAAGCTTGATCTTCCCCTAGGCTGGCAATGCACAATATGAGGTTCTCTTGGATTCTGATGATGCTGACCAGGAGGGTGGCTGTAGGGGCCAGAGTGCTCACAGATAAGTACTGGAGAAACCAAGAAAGGTAAACACACTGGCTTATCTCTTCAGTGGATGGATGTGTATACCTGGTTTTCCAGGCACATATAGTTGTGTCAGGAGTTACCTGTGGGTAAAGCTGAGACCAGGAGGTCCTTACTTAGGTTTTCGTGTGACTTGAGGCAGTTATTTGAAAACTCCTGCATTCTGATGAGAGCCAGTGGGGACCTCAGGCATCTCAGGAACACATTCCCTTTGGGAGGAGGCAGTGTTTTTTAGTTAAATACGGTCATATTAGTTTTATAATACGTTATCATAATAGTTTTATAATCATGCCATTTCCATTTTCCTTGCCTTTAAAAAAAATCCTAAACAAACAAGGAAAACTTAGTAACTCTGACTTTACAGGGTTTTTTTGGGGGGGGGGGTATGGTTTGGTTTTTGTTTGTTTGTTTGTTTTCTCTTCTACCTTCAAGGCCCAATTGCTGGGTTTTTGTTTTTGTCTTTTAGTCTATTTTTCATTGTTACTGCACTATTAAATGACAAGTGACCATTGGCACATAATGCCTTACAACAAATAAATGATGATTTTGTTCAATAAAATCCTGCCATTTTAATTAGCTGGAACTGATTGTGCATGCTTTCTTTTTCTGTGACATATGGTACAGCCTCTACTGCATCAGCATCAGTAGTTCACGATGAGGCCAGCATATGTCTTATTTTTAATGAAGAATTGCTTTGAATAAGTTAGGTGTCAATTTTAAGTGATCTTGTAGAGTTGCTTTGGTGAATAAAATGTTAATTGAAGGATATTTATTAACTGGTTACTATGCTAATCTTTTAAGAAATTCTCATATAGAAACAAAGGTAATGACATTTAAGTGTTTGATTTCAAAAAAAATACAGGATATTTAAAAAAATTAAAGGTAGAGGCAGGAGGATCACAAATTCAAGGCTATCCTCAGGTACATACCCAGTTAGAGGCTAGCCTAGGATATGGGTGAGTCCTCAAAGAAGTTTTGTGTGTGTGTGTGTGTGTGTGTGTGTGTGTGTAAGAAAGAGAATCTTTCCACATGCATATATACACACACATATACATACATACGTACATACATACATGCATACATACATACGTATGTACATACACTGACCCCTCCTAGACAGAAGAAAGGAAGGAAAATATAACTCATCCTCCCTTCTAGGTCTGTTAGTTTATCTTTGAGGTTTTTATGGTTTTAATTTCTGCAGAAGGTTAAGGAATTTAAAAATATGTATAGTTAAAATTAACCAATTTCACAATTTTTCTTGGTCCATTCTTTTTTAAAAATCATTGTAGAGAAACCCTCTGCCAAGCTAAAGTCAAGTGCTTATAGACTTCTGAATCAGTGAGGATGAGAAAAAAAAATGAACTGTGTCTGCTAATGCTTTGTCTTAAGGTTACCTGAAGAAATCAAAGAAGCCTCCTATTTATAAAGGATATTGGAAGGACAGTGATGCCTGATGGACATCCTCCAGCCATGTGCTCTCTGTCCAGGGTAGCCATGCAATTGCATATTCTGTGTACCACTCCAGTATATGTGCATTTATGATGGCTTTTTCTTAAGGGGACGGACACTTTTTTGAAATGGTCCTTAATGTAGTTGATGCTGCTGTGGAACTGTGTAGCCCTAGTTGGCCTGGAACTCATTGCAGTCCACCTAAGTCTCTGCATGCTGGGATTACAGATGTGAGTCATGGCACCTGGGTTTATAAAGGGAGTTAAACTGGTACACCTAGTAAAGACTGGTGTGATTTCTTTGTGTCTTGGCTAAGCAGTAAAAAGATGTAACAGAGGAGGCAGGGATTGCCATTGGTACAACAAGACCTCGAAGGCATCTGCTTATACCCCTTTTATCATCAGACGGTGTGGGAAGCCACAGCAAGGCCTTACCCTTGGCTAACACTCACCCTTGGCTCTCCTATCTACTGTTCTTCTTTCTGCTTACCTTCCATGATTCACTTGTCAGTTCTCAGAACTTCAAACAAGGCCTCATAGCAACCCACCTTAGTAACCTTTCCTCTGGATCTTTAGATTTAGCCAACATCCCGCTAGATAGATGTTTTTAGAACCCCTGGTAATGGCAATGGTAATGGTATAGCCTAGTTAGACCCCCCCCACAGCTGCAGCTAGCTTCCTCCACCTGCAAAGCCTTCTTTCCCTTCCTACCCCTCCCCATATCCTGTTTTCAGAGTATATAACCTGTGTGAACAATAAAATCTTTGCCAGCTTGATCAGACTGCTTGACTTGCTGTGCCTTTTTATTTTCTCGTGCATCTCAGTCCTCTCCACAGGGTCTAAGGGTCTCACTTGATTGTCCAGCTGGACTGGACAGACGGTTTGCATATCCTCTTCACTGCTTTCCTGTGTAGATGACAAAAGTTTATCTGAAGTCACTGTAAGGTACTAATTTACAATCTTTGTCTAACATAATGAAATCATGAAGAAAGTTCAACTGTCAATGGGTTTGAACTGAACATTTGAAAACAGGGCATTGTATTTTAAAAGCTATTGAATTGTTAGATCAAATAAAAGCCATTCTCATAAATATATGGATCAGTTAGTAATAGGACGTTTAAATTTTGTGTTTCATACAAGCTGTTAATGTTGAGACAATAAACTACTCAAATCCTTGTGGCATTTAAACAAGCATATAATGTACGTTCAGCGCAGACTCTTAAGTTCCAGTCCGCTCTCTTCTTCCTGGTGCTCTCCTTGTACTCCTCAGTAGTTTTGCTCCTACATCAGTTACATACACACACATGATTTTATGTATCTAAATAAAAGAGAACACGATACTTATTTTTCTGAGAATAACTTGATTCATTCAGCTTTTATCATAAAAGTGTCTGCTGTCTCCGTTCATAGTGTATCCAGCTTTTCATCTTGCCTCTATAGTTCTTTGGATGCTCTAGCTGAGAAGTGTCTGTTGAACTTAGTGTGGCCAAGTTGAGAATCTTTGTATCAGAATCTTCAACCCCAGCCTGCACAGTCATAGTTAACTGCCAGTGCGCCCAGCCCTTGCTTAGTCCAGGTAACCCTTTCTGCAGCTCTGGTGTGTGTGTGTGTGTGTGTGTGTGTGTGTGTGTGTGTGTAGAGACAGACAGACAGAGAGAAACATACACAGAGAGAGAGAAGAGAAAAAGATGAGAGAGAGCGCACACAAGACCATGTCCCTGTGGTTAGCATGGATCTCAGCTGGAGTAAGTTAGCACTGACTTATGACCATTCTTCCTTGCATTCATTCCCTAATTCTCACTCAGAGACCTCATACGCCTTAGTCATTTTTCACCCATTGTCTCTCCCAGAAATACAATTTATTGTTTATTATTCTATCTTTCTCTGAGTTGCATTGATGGAGCCTCTCAGCTACCATCTTAACCTTAAAGTTTCTAGAATCACATTTTCATAAAGAAAATTGCTTGTTGGAAAATACAGTATTAGATGGACTATAATAAATAGCACTATATCTAGATCACTGATGTTTTCAACTTTATTCATTCCACATGTATTTCATTTCACAAGTGTTGGATGTTCTATTTCTCATTGAGACTAACAAATTTGACTCATACAAGATTCATATACAGTATTTTCTGAATAACACTTTTTTGGTGTACTTATTCCTTTTTTTATTGGATATTTTATTTACATTTCATATGTTATCCCCTTACCCCATTCCCCTCCACCACCCAGGAACCCCCTATCCCCTCATTCCTCCTCCTGCCTCTCTACGGATGTGCCCCTACCTACCCCCCCCACTCCCACCTCCCCACCCTCAAATTCCCACCCACTGGGGCATCCAGCCTTCATGAGACCAAGGATCTTTCCCACCTATGCCCAACAGGGCCCTCCTCCCTTACATATACAGCTGGAGCCATGGGTCCCTCCCTGTGTGCTCCCAGGCTGGTGGTTTAGACCCTGGGAGCTCTGGTTGGTTGGTATTGTTGCTCTCCTCATGGGGCCGCAAACTCTTTCAGCTCCTTCTCTCTAACTCCTCCATTGAGAACCCCATGATCAGTTCAATGGTTAGCTATGAGCATCCTCCTCTGTATATGTCAGACTCTGGCAGACCTCTAAGGAGACAGTTATATCAGGCTCCTGTCAGCATGCACTTCCTGGCATCCACATCAGCGTCTATCTTTGGTGACTGCACATGGGATGGACACCCAGGGGAATAACAATTTGTATACCGTAAATCATTTGAGAAAAGATAGATTACTTTTTCTCACTACTTTATTTATTTTGTCATTTACATATATCTCACCAAGGATGGACAGTCAGTCTGCTGTGTTTTAAAGTCATCTGGATGCCCGGGATTATATAGTTCATTTCCATCTTGACTTTAAACTTTTTTAAAATTTTTTTCCTTTATTCACTTTACATCCTGATTGCTACTGCCCTCCACAGTCCCTCCTCAACCCCCCTCCCCTTCGCTTGTGAAATGGTAGAACACTCCCCCTCACATACACACACACCAGGTATACACCCACCCTAGTCTCTGTAGGGCTGGGTCCATCCTCTCTCACTGAGGCCAGACAAGGCAGCCCAGTAAGGGGAAAGAAGTCCACGAACAGGCAACTGCTTTAGGGACAGCCCCTGCTCCAGTTGTTGAAGACCAACATGGTCCTGCATGAAGACCAAGCTGTATATATGCTACATATGTTCAGTGGTGGTGGGGCTAAGCCCAGCCTGGTTATGCTGTTTGGTTGATGGTTCAACTCTCTGGAAGCCCCCAGGGTTCCAGGTTAGTTGACTCTGTCGGTCTTCCTGTGGAGTTCCCATCCCCTCCAGGTCCTTCAGTTCTTTCCCCAACTCTTTCATAAGACTCCTCGAGTCCAATGTTTGGCTATGCATCTCTGCACCTGATGCAGTCAACAGCTAGGTGGAACCTCAGAGGACAACATGCGCTTGTCTGCCAGCATAAGAAGAGTATCATTGATAGTGTCAGGGATTAGCTGTTGCCTATGGGATGGATCTCAAGGTGGGCCAGTTATTGGCTAGCAATTCCCTCAGTCTCTATTTCCCCCCAGCATTTCTTGTAGACGGGACAAATTTGGGTTTGAAAGTTTTTTGTGTGGGTTGGAGTCCTTATCCCTCAGCTAGGGGACTGGCCTGGATGCTGGAAGTGGCAACTTTAGGATCCATATCCCCAATTTGATGAGTCTCAGCTAAGGTCACCCCCATAGACTCCTGGGAGCTTCCCTTATCTCAAGTCTCTAGCATATCCTAGAGCTGCTCCCACGCATCTCCTCATCATCATGAGCTGCCGATTTCCAATAATTCTTCTGGCTTTCTGGCCCTCCTGTCTCTACACCTGATTTGTGTTTATCAAATGTTTTTTCTGCATCTAAGAAAATGATCATGTGATTTTTTCTTTGAGTTTGTTTATATAGTGGATTATGTTAATGGATTTTCCTATATTGAACGAACCTTGCATCCCTGGGATGAAGCTTACTTGATCATGGTGAATAATGGTTTTGATGTGTTCTTGGATTCGGTTTGCAAGAATTTTATTGAGGATTTTTGCATCAATATTCATAAGTGAGATTGGTCTGAAGTTCTCTTTATTGGTTGGGTCCTTATTTACACAATGGAATTCTACTCAGCTATTAAGAATGAGGACATCCTGAGTTTTGCAGGCAAATGGATGGAACTAGAAAATAACATCCTTAGTGATGTAACTCAGACCCAAAAGGACATGCATGATATGTACTCACTAATAAGTGGATATTAGCCAAAAAAAAAAAAAAAGTACAGAATACACAAGATACAGTCCCCACAGAACTAAAAAAGATCAACACTTGAAGGGCCCAAGTGAGGGTGTCTCAGCCCACTTGGGAGGGAGAAGAAAGCAGTCACAATTGAGGAAGAAGAGAGGGACCTGGGGGGGGGGGAAGTAGATGAGGTGGCAGTAGGGGGGTAGGAGACCCTGATCTGGTATTGAAGGAAAAGAAGTGAAGCCCTGAGGGCCAGCAGAAAGAATGGAAGCAGGCAACCTTGGGAGGTAGGAGATGGGGGGACCCTCCAAAATGCACCAGAGACCTCGGAGGTAAGAGACTCTCAGGACTCAAAGGGAGGGATCTTAGATGAAATGCCAGACAGTAGAGAGTGGTATCTTATTAGAGCCCACTTCCAGCAGGAAAACAGGGCATCAAGTGAGGGATGGGGTTGCCATCCCACAGTCAAAACTCTGACCCATAGTTGTTCCTGTCTGAAAGAACTACAGGGATGGAAATGGAGAGGAGCCTGAGGAAAAGAAGGTCCAGAGACAGGCCCAAAGTGGGATCCAGCTCAAGGAGAGGCCCCAAGGCCTGATGCTATTACTGAGGCTATGGAGCACCCACAAAAAGGGACCTATCATGACTGCCCTCCAAAAGACCCAACAAGCAGCTGAAAGAGTCAGATGCAGATATCTGCACCCAACCAATGGACAGAAGCTGCTGCCTGTGGTTGAATTAGGGAAAAGCTGGAAGAAGCTGAGGAGGAGGGCGACCCTGCAGGAGGACTAGCAGTCTCAATTAACTTGGACACCTGAGATCTCTCAGACACTGGACCACCAACCAGGCAGCATACACCAGCTGATATGAGGCCCCCAACACATATACAGCAGAGGACTGCTGGGTTTGGGTTTAGTCAGAGAAGATGCACCTAGCCCTCAAGAGATTGGAGGCCCCAGGGGGTGGTAGGGACTTCCTCATGGAGGAGGGGGGGGG
>NW_021604569.1:0-3480 GCF_004785775.1 Grammomys surdaster | reverse complement strand
CCCAGTGGGAAATAAAATCTGGAGTGTGAATAAATAAAAGATTTAAAAAAATGCAGTTTGAAGATGTTTAAAAAAAAGGACTTTTTAAAGAAACTTGCATGATTTCTAATTAAAAGCACTGTATTGTGTTCTGTGGAATGCCTGAACATGCAGGGAAAAACAGAGAGCTGTGTTCACATCCTCAAAAAACAATCCATAAAACACCTTAATAAAAGCAGTTTGAAGATCTTTTAAAATAAATGCCCTTGGGAGGCAGAGACAGGGATTTCTGAGTTCGAGGCCAGCCTGGTCTACTGAGTGAGTTCCAGGACAGCCAGAACTACCAGGACAGCCAGAACTACACAGAGAAACCCTGTTTCGAAAAACTAAAAAAAAAAAAAAAAAAAAAAAAAAAAAGCCCTTGATTTCTTATTTAAAAACACATGTGGAGGACCTTCCTTCCAGCCGACTTCCACCCCTGGGCCAGATCAGCAGCCCAGCCAACATCCACTCAAATGTTGCAGTATGCATGCTTCCCAGGAGATCTGCAGTGACTGAGAACACAGGTGAAAATTTCACCCAAACACCCATATGAGCTGGGACACACACACAGCCTAGCAGTCAACCCCTTCCCCCTGTCCCCCAGAGCTCCACCTCCTTTCCATACCACTTCCAACCAGGCCAGACCAGTGGTCTGATGCACACCCAAACCACTACAGCCTATATATAAGTCTCCCAGGATGTCCACAGTAACCAGGGGCACAAGAGGTTCACAGTAACCAGGGACACAGGAGGCCTGCTCTAACCAGAGATACAAGAGGCCCACACTAACCAGAGACAACGCTGCCTGCTTCCAAGGAGACCAGCTCTAACTCAGCTCACAGAGATCTACTTTTGTCCAAGGAGACAAGTTCCAGTCAGAGACACCCAGGCCAGTTAGAACCAGAGAGGACCAGATGGCCATAGGCAAGCACAAGATCGTTAGCTACAGAAACCATTAAATTTGGTGCCATCAGAACCCAGTTGATCCACCACAGCAAGCCTACCCTAACATGCAGGAAAAGCAAGAAATGACCTAAAATTCAATCTCATGTAAAGGACAGATGACTTTAAGGAGAATATAAAGGACATGCTAAAAGGAAAACACAGGCAAACAGGTAGAGGCCCTTAAAGATGAAACAAACACCTTAAAGGAATACGGAAAAAAAGGAATACGGAAAAACACAATCAAGAGGTGAAGGAATTGAACAAAACAGTTGAACTAAAAATGGAAATAGAAACAATAAAGAACACACAAAGGGAGGAAACCCTGGAGATGGAAAACATGGGAAACAGATCAGGAGGTACAGATGCAAGCATCATCAACACAATAAAAGAGATAAAAGATACCATAGAAAATATTGACACATCGGTCAAAGAAAATACAAAGTGTAAAAAACTAACACCAAAAACCGAAGAAATTCAAGATACAACGAAAAGAGGAACCTAAAAATAACAGAAATAGAAGAAGATTAAGAATCTTAATTCACCCGGATGGTGGTGGCAGACAGCTTTAATCCCACCACTTGGGAGGCAGAGGCAGGGGGATTTCTGAGTTCGAGTCCAGACTGGTCTACAAAGTGAGTTCCAGGACAACCAGGGATACACAGAAACCCTGTCTCGAAAAACCGAAAAAACACACACACACACAAAATAACAAAAAAAACCCACCTAACTTCAAAGGGTGTTGTCGCAGGGTACCAGGGGCTTTCAGGTGTCAGTTCAGTGCATTAATTACACGTGACCATAGGAAGAAGCTGACACTTTGGGTCGTGCCTCGAGCCCGACGTGGTAGACGGGCCAGCGTCTGTGTTAGGCAGTGACCATCGTCCTCGTTAGTATAGTGGTGAGTATCCCCGCCTGTCACGCGGGAGACCGGGGTTCGATTCCCCGACGGGGAGATGTGACGTCCTTTTTGGACAGCTAGGCGGCCCGCGGGGCGCTGGCCCTTCGGCCCACGCCCCACACGCAGACCCCGAGGATCCAGCCCGGCGCCACGTCCACCAGCAGAGAGGCCCCGGGCCCCTCAAACCCTTTTGCTGGCAGCTGGACCGGCGCCCTGGCGCCTGACGACACGCTTCCCCGCCGCCCCTGCGCTGCCCTCCCGTCCCAAGCCCGACGACGTTGGGCTCCGTCCGGGTGTGTCCGAACCAACGGGCGGCGTGCGCCTCGCTGGGCCCGAGCGGTGTGCCGGGCGCGTGTGTCTGGGGGTGGGGTGTGGTGGGGTGGGGTGGGGTGGGGTGTGTCTGGGGATGCTGGTGGGGGTGGGGGTGGGGGTGGGGGTGGGGGTGGGCTGGCCTGCCCCGAGCGGCCCCGGGTGCACTCGCTGGCCTGGGTGGGTCGCAGCCGCCAGGAGGCGAGAGCGCCCCGGAGGACAGGCGTGCGCGTGCGAGGGCGAGAGGCGCGCGTGGGCCGGCGAGGAAGAGCGCGGGGCGGCGGGGCCGTGGCTGTGCTCGGGCTTCGGGCTGTCGCCCGGCCGGCCGGCCGGCGTGCGCAGGGAGGGAAACGGTCGGCGGCGGCGTCGGGCGTCGAAGGCTCTGGGCGCTGTGCGGTGGCAGTCGGCGGCGTCGTGTGGGCGCCGTCCCGGCGGTGCGGCGTTGGTGGTATAGTGGTGAGCATAGCTGCCTTCCAAGCAGTTGACCCGGGTTCGATTCCCGGCCAACGCAGCGTGCCCACGTTTTGCCAAGATCCCGGGCCTGTCCCAGGGGGGACCTGCCCGGCGCCTCTCAGCAGCGACTTGTCGCAAGGCTGCGCTGGCGACCGGAGGACTTGGGGAAGCGCCAGACCTTTTCAGGTTGGGACGAGCGAGCGGCGAGACAACAGGCGGGGGCAGGCGAGCCTGCTCCGGGAGGTCGCACCCGGCTGGCGGGCGCAGCGACAGAGACAGGGGGCAAGTGGCGGGGCAGGGACGCACAGGCGCGCAGCGCCGAGAGCCGAGCGCCCAACGCCAGCCTCCTAGGGCCGGCCGGGCGATGCGTCGCGCTGGCATGGAGCGGGAGGCGGACAGGCGGGCAGGCGGGCAGGCGGACAGGCGGGCAGGCGGGCAGGCGGGCAGGCGGGCAAGCGGACAGGCGGACAGGCGGACAGGCGGGCAGGGCAGGGCAGGCAGCGTGGCTGCCATCAAGGCGAGAGGTTGTGTGTGTGTCTTTGTGTGTGTGTGTGGGGGTGGGGGTGGGTGGGTGTCTCTGTGTGTGTGTGGGCGTGTCTGTGTGGCTGTGTGGCTCCAGGAATCGGTAGCCGGGCCCGTCGGGCCGACGCTCCCTGGTGGTCTAGTGGTTAGGATTCGGCGCTCTCACCGCCGCGGCCCGGGTTCGATTCCCGGTCAGGGAAGCCTCTCTTCTTCCTCTCTGCACCTACACTTCGCAACATCGATCCCTTTTGCCCAAGACACCCACACAACAACGCCACAACTGCACCCTACGCGCGCGCGCAAACACACACACAAACACACACACACACACA